>NC_061120.1:29125513-29329576 GCF_002878395.1 Capsicum annuum | reverse complement strand
CCTGGTACGAGATGTTTGTCACGGCCAGAGCCTTAGTTTGGTTCCTAAAAAAGCTGGTATCATAGCACGGTTCATGGTCCAGGGTTTCTGCAAAGTTTTCTGTAGTAGAGTCTTGCTCGTGGGAGTGTTATGCAACACACTTATAATTTGGATGCTACTGGGCATTTAATAGTTGTTTCCTATTCTTTCCTACTTTAGTTCATGCTATAGCACCATCCATAGAAAAGTTATCCAAAATCATTCCTTGTTCTAATTTCATGGGCCATGCCTCATTGTCGAGGCGATACAAGTCTAAGAGTCTAGCCCCCCCAGCCATGTGGTTCTCTCAGATTGAGTAATCTATAAGGTTATGAGAAAGCACAATGACTTGAAAGGAGTCCATTAGTGCTTCAAGGTGTATTCATTAAAGTGTATACGTTTATCCTGATGAAATCATGCATTTTATACTATTTACGAAGTGCATTCAGTCACCCTTTCAAAATTCTTTCCACAAATGTCATGCATAAGAGTAATGATATGTAGCAAAATATTGGAACTGCGTTTTCACCCGAACAGTATTATATATTAAATTTTAATTACCTATTGGTAGTCATATAGTCCAGAAGTTAGTGACATGAAGTCACAAGTGATACAAGTATGATCATGATCATGATACTTTTTGAAGACTAGTCAATAAAGGGCCCTTTTGTCAGTTTGTCTGTTATTGTAATATAGTATAACTAGAATATTGTAGGGTTTGTTTCCTTAGTTTCTTAATGATATTGAGAGAACACTTCTCTTAGGGACAGAGAGTCCAAAACATAAACTAGGGCATTACACAAGCGTGGAATCAATTGTGTGTTGCATGTACCTTGATACGTTGGTGCTTGGGTTGTGGATGCCTCTTGATGTATGGGCAGATGCTAACACATTTGATACTTTTAACTGAGAATAATTGCAAAGTCTTAAGCAACTTTTGTCATTTTTTATAGTTTTATCTTTGATAGTGCAGTAAAAGTCAAGATGCATGAAAATACTTGAAAGCTCCATCAAGAAGGATGACATTTGGCAAAAGATGCAAGAAATTAAGTTGTGAAGATTTCTTCTGATTACTTGGTCTGATAAGCTACTAGATCTGTGATATGCTATTAGACCATGTCTTCACACATAGGCAGAGAACAAGAAAATTAAAGATTTTCTGACGACATATCCTGAAAAGCTATCAGATCTCTGATAAGCTGTCAGGCATGTCGTCACTCAAAAGTAGAAGGAAGAAATTTAAAGCAAGACCTGATGACAAGTCTGATAAATTATCAGACTTATGATGGTCATCACAAAGCTCGTCAGACAAATGAAGAGGACCTGACGACATTCTCTGATAACTTATCAGATTTGTGATAAGTTATCAGACATGTCATCACCTAAAAGAAAAATTCTGAATTCTTAATTTTGGATTTTTCTTAAGTCACGGATATAAATAGCAGCTTTTAGGGTTCATTGATGGGGGCATCATCTTGGACTTCTTGAAATGGATGGAACTCATTCCAAAGGCTAGTTTACTTCTTTTTGATCTCTTAACTTAGAATTCAATTATCACATCTTTGATTTAGTTGTGGGATATTCTTCTTGAATTTGAGAAAAGAATCAATTTCTGACTACATCTTTTGTAAGTTTAATTACTTTGAATTATGAATTTAGTTATTGTTATAGCTTTCTCTTTAATGTGGAACCAAAACCCACAACTAGGGTTGTGGGATGTATGATTATTTTTTCATAGATTTAATAGTTGGTTTGGGTTCGAGTGATTGTGGGAACATCTTGATATTTCTTTTATATTAATTATTTTTTGTTTGTTGCAAACAATAGGCCTTGCTTACTGTTAATTTTCTTGAGATAAGAAATCAACCCTAGTAAGAACTGAATTATTAACGAGGATTTGGGAAGGTTAACTTCTCATCTAATGATTAATATTGTAACAAAATTAATCAAATCGAGAGAAAAATAATATGAAAAGAATGCTTTCCTAAGTTCGAGAGGATTAGGGAGTTCAACATCTAGGTAGGTTGAGAAACACTTAGATAGATTGTCGAAATTGATAATTTGGTGTTTTTCATAAGTAACGAGAATCCAATACTACAACTATTATTCAATTGAGGATTACTAATCATAGTGATCACAACTCTAGTTTCTCTATATTATTGTTTTGAAATATTGCAGTTTAAGATTTGAGTTCTAAGGCAAATTGAAGTGTTACCAAAGTTGGGTAAATATACTGACGATGACTGTCTTGCACTAAATTGACGTGTAAGTTCAACATTATCAAAAATGGCGTCGTTGCTGGGGAACAATTTGGCGTATTAAGTTGGTTTGGAATTTTAGCCTATTTGCTTGAATTCAAACTTGTAAATATTTATTTTTAGTTTTCTTGTATTTGTTGTATTAGGTATATTTTTCTTTTAATTTACTTATTACTATGGCATCATGGAATGAACATGAGCTTGGTGGTTGAAAATCTTATCTTGATGATCCATGTCCATATTGTGATGGGGCTCACTTTTGGCAAGATTGTATATATGCTCCCTAGAGAAAGATGTGTGCAGCATCTCTATCCTATTGGGAGTATGATTGTTCTTTATAAGGTGGTCAAGATGGACGTTAGAGTGATTGCCAAAATTCCCCCCCCCCCCTTATTGTGCTACCCTAAATTCTAGTTTTTCTCATGAGTTTGATAGGTCTTATGGTCAGGAAAAAGAAGCATGAAGCACCGGGAAGAGCGGCATTAAAGCTAAGTTTCAATAAATGTTGGATCTCCAAAAAAAAACGTATGATATCGTATGTGATATGAGTCAAGACAGGAAGCTAATCATTTATGAGGAGATGGATATAGAGGTCAATCATTAAAAGCATTCTTCTATATTATGTTTAGATGATATCTTGTCTATGAAATCATTTAAAATAAAGAAAGAGTGTAAAGATGGGGAGCAAGAACCCTATATTAATGTTGAGCAACCCTCAATGATTTCCTAACCAACCAAACCAACCATGAGATATGATGCCAAGATTGAGAAAATGGTGCTAAAGGCAAAATAAGAAACAAAGAATATCTCTTATAAAGACTCTATCCCAATTCATAGTGAAGATGTCGAGAAAGTGAATAAAATTCAGTGTGTAGTATATAGTGTAAATTTTGAAGTAGGATTAATTGGGCCTCATTCAAAGCACTTTTCAAAATTATGTTTAGATGATATCTTGTCTATGGAATCATTTAAAATAGTAGAAGAGTGTGAAGATGAGGAACTAGAATACTATATTCTTGATTTTACATTAGACAAGCAACATAAAAACATATCTCACTTTAAAGCCGAGTGGTTTACCATGCTCAATCCATTACTCGACTTCTTAATTTTTGTACTACCCTTTATGAATGAGGTAAGAAGATGGACTCAAAGTTGGGGGTGAAATTCATATCCTCAAGGAGAACGAAAAAGTTGAGTTGAGTCATGCCGCGATACTAAATTAGGTGCTTCTTGGGAGGCAACCCAAGGTATTTTAGTTTTTGTATTCGTATTATGTGATTGACATCAGATCTTTGCACCCATGGTGCCACAGGTATATTTCTAACTCTCTTGATTTGGTTTGACACATTGGGGACATTACATGATTTTAAGTTGAGGGTGGGGCTACTTGTGGGTGATGATTTCCTCTTGGATTTTTTGTGGTCGTGCCTCTTTTCCCTAGAGTCTTTTTCCTAGTAGAGTTGGCATGTTTAGGCATATTGTGTTTGTTTTGTGATGTGTTGTGGTTAATTAAGGGGGAAATAAGTATCTAGGACAGTTGATATATTTTTATTTATTTTCTTGGAATGATAAATACCTCTCCAATTGTCTATCTGGTAACTGTGTGATGTGCATCTATATGTGACTACTATGAATCTTTTTATGGCATTAGTACTAGGGACATGATAATCACTGCTAACAATTGCATGAACTGAATGGGTAGTAGCTTGTGATGTACCTTTGTTCTATGTGCGTGTGAGATACTACCTAGTTTCCATTGTGTGTTACAGCAAGAACTTGCCTGGTTGGTCTTGCCTTGGTTGTAGGATAGTGGTTAGGAAAGGATCATAGGTCGTTGTTGATATAAGTCCACATTTAGCCGAAATGACCTTCCATGTGTGAATACTGTCCCTTGATACTAATTTTGAGCCTCAATGCCTATTCTTTTTATTATACCTATCACCTTCCCATTTGTATAACAATGAACCTGTTTTGACCATGGTCCTCCTTGGATATTGTGCACTCTGACTTAGACAAATAGCCTAAGTTGAGGGTGGCTATCTTAGGGGTGCGTGATGTAAAGTGAGTATGAAGAAGGGTAATAATATATATATATATATATTCAAGGTTGTGTGTTGTAGAAAAAGAATAAGAAAAGAAAAGTTGTGAAAAAAAATGAATGACTAAATGACCACACCCATCCTGAATTTTCTTAATCAAGAAAGGGAGAAATAAGGTAAAGGTTAATAAGTAAGACCCCAAAAATAGTATAGTGCCAAGGAGGCTTAGTTACCTTAAATATTATCGAGTATCATACCATCCCCTAGCCTTCATTACAAGCCAAAGAGAAAACCTATAGTGATCTGAGTTGACATGTCTAAAAATTTTGGTAATGAAAATAAGGACAAGCCTATGGTATTTGGCATATATTGATTGGAACTTCATTCTGAGAGTGAGCATCTTTTGATTGTTGCCATGGTTACATATATGATGTTTGATAAAAGTGATGTGGGACTACTTTGCAGTGAGGGAACACAGGTTACACTGCTAGTTGCTAATTTGGATAGTGTAATCTTGGTACATGTATGGTTGTTGTTGCTGAATTTATACCATATCTTGATTCCTGTGTGTTGCATTGTTGTTCTTCAATAATATACACAGTTTTTTTAAATTAATATACCTTAGAAATGGTGAAGATGTTTTCAGATAATATGGATGGTTGACTGCCGAATATACTTTGTATCCTCTTGGTTGTGTTTTAGTTGATTGAGGACAAGCAAATATTTTAAGTTAAGGGTGTTTGCGTAAGAAGATGCTAACACATTTGAGGCTTTTAACTAAGAATAATTGGAAAGTCTTAACCAACTTTTGTAGTTTTTTATTATTTTCTCTTTGATATTGCAGTAAAAGTCAAGATGCATGAAAATACATGAAAGCTCCATCAAGAAGGATGATTTTTGGCAAAAGATGCAATAAATTAAGCTCTGAAGATTTCTTCTGACGACTTGGTCAGATAAGCTATCAGATCTATGATAAGCTATCAGTCCATGTTGTCACACATAGGCAAAGAATAAGAAAACTGAAGATTTTCTGATGACATATCCTAAAAAGCTATCAGAACTCTGATAAGCCGTTAGACATGTCATCACTCAGAAGTAGAAGGTAGAAAATGGAAGCATGGTCTGATGACAAGTCTAATAACTTATCATACTTGTGATAGGTCGTCAGATAGATGAAGAGGACCTGGCGACATTCTCTGATAACTTATCAGATTTGCGATAAGTTATCAGATATGTCATCACCTAAAAGAAAAATTTTGAATTCTTAATTTTGGATTTTTCTTAAGTCACAGATATAAGTAGCTGCTTTTAGGGTTCATTGAGGGGGCATCATCTTTGACATCTTGAAATGGACGGAACTCATTCCAATGGCCAGTTTACCTCTTTTTGGTCTCTTAACTTAGAATTTAATTTTTGATTCTTTGATTTAGTTGTGGGATTCTTCTTGAATTTGGGAAGAGAATCAATTTCTGACTACATCTTTTGTAAGTTTAATAATTTTGAATTATGAATTTAGTTATTGTTATCGTTATCTCTTTAATGTGCAACTAAAACCCACAACTAGGGTTGTGGGATCTCTGATTATTCCTCCATGTATTTAATAGTTAGTTAGGGTTCGAGTGATTGTGGGAACATCTTGATATTTCTTTTGTATCAATTATTTTTTGTTGGTTGCAAACAAAAGGCCCTGCTCACTGTTTATTTGCTTGAGATAAGAAATCAACCCTAGTAAGAAGTGAATTATCAATGAGGATTTGGGAATTTGAGTTCTGATCTAATGATTAATGTTGTAATAAGATTGATCAACTCGAGATAAAATTAGTATGAATAGAATGCTTTCCTAAATTCTAGAAAATTAGGGAGTTCAACATCTAGGTAAGTTGAGAAACACTTAGATGGACTATCAAATGATAATTTGTTGTTTCCCATAAGTAACGAGAATCCAATAATACAACAGTTATTCAATGGAGGATTACTAATCACAGTGATCACAACTCTAGTTTCTCTATATCATTGATTTGAAATATTGCAGTTTAAGATTTGAGTTCTAAGGCGAATTGAAGCGTTCATATCTTTTGTTCAATCATTAAAAACCCCCATTTTGTCTTTTCATGCCAGTTGTTTGAATTTAACTTGTAGCTTTAGTTTCAAATGAGTTTAATCGCTAGTCACCTTGTTCCCTATGGATTCGACCCCGACTCTAAATTTGGATAAATATATTGACGACGACCGCCTTGCACTAAATTGATGTGTAAGTTGAGTGTAATCACCTCTCTTTTATCAATTGTAAAAGATAGATGATTGTAGTGTGTAGTCTTAAGGGTCCAATAATGGAATAAGCTCAGGGGTTCTTAAGATTATACCTCCATTTGTCTATCTTCCTATCTTTATCTTGTTGTAACCGTTGGTAGTGTTCTTGTTATTCCAAGCCATGTGTTGTTTTTGTTTTAATTTTATTTTTGTTCATCTGGTTTCTTCATCTTATTGTTGGTAATATTAGTTTGTGGATTGCTGTTTTGTTGTCATAACACCTTATAATCTCTTCTTCCTTGTTCTAACAAGTGAATCCGAGAGTGCTCATCAAAAGGATCCTTTATTCCTAGAACTTGTGGACTCTTTTGGTGTATGTTTTGTGCCTTCCCTTTTCATTCTTGTATCATTTGGTATCAAAGCATTTCTTGATCTTTGTCTAACAAGATCAATCTTGGGCTTGAAAGTTAAAAATTCAAAAAAAAGGTGAAGAAATTGTTCTTGTTCTTGGCCGAAAACTTGTTTGTGTTTCTAGATTTGGTAGTCATTTTTTAGGGTCTTTTAAATGTTGGTTTCTTTCTCACCAACACTACAAGTGTCTAGATCTAAAGTTTGATCTTAAAATGATGACATTGTTGATGTGAACTTGAAGTTGGCCGAATCTTAAAGTTGTTGTTCTTGGCCATATGAAGATGTTGTGGTAGATCTTCAAGGTTATTGTTGTGTTATTGTTGTTCTTCATCAGTTCTCTTATCTTGACCAACATAAAGAAGCTAATAGATATATAAAAGGTGAAGACAAAGTTGGAAGACTTGTTGGTGAAAGTACTTGATCACATCATTCTTTGACTTGACAACAACTTTTTTAACCACTTTCCATATTTCAAGGACCTTGTTTAGTGGGAATAGTACAAGTCAAGTCACACCATTTGAAGATTGAATTTGAAAAGGATTCTAAGACTTAAACTTTCCCTCCAATTTTAATTTCATCCATTCCAAATTGTGAAGGACCCAAAATATCCAAATTGATAATTAAAATTTTTGAAATCTTGGCCAATTGAAGGGTGACACATCATCAAGTTTATTGTTCACACGTTAATTTGAGCTCAAACTTTACTAGTTTCTAATTTGTTGTTCCTTTAGTCTTGTTTGTTGACTCCATTACTAACTTCTAGGCTAATATTAGATTGTAAGTTAGTTTTGGAACCTTTCTTCGTGTTAACATTCCTTTGTGTGCTTTATTCTTTTGAGTCATTTTAAATTCTTGGTTCACCTCTCAAGAACGTAATACAATCAAACTTGCCACACTTTTGTGATTGAGTGAAGAAACCAGAGAGGTAAAGAACTAATGAGAGAGTATGATGACCTTTTCTTTTACAACGAGCTCGTTTATTGTTTTGTAGGTAACGTCCTAAGTCCAACGGAACCCGATGCATCAAATGCTCAAAAAAGGACAATAATTTCATCAATCTCATTTGGTCTTTCCTTGAAACTATCACCCGAGATATGACTAGGTTGAATGTAAGTCTTGAAAAATTAGAAAAGGATGTGGTGTAAATGAGTGGGAGATTAGAGCATGTGGAAATACAAAGTAGTCGACCTTCCACCCCTCAAAACAATTCCCCAACTAATATTCCCGAGACCTTTCAACAAATGCTATATCCACTAGTTGCCAAAAATCCAACCAATCTTTACTCCCTTAGCCGAGAACAAGATAGACCAAGCCATCTTCTACTTTACTAAGTCAAACAAGAAGGGCTTGGAACCCAAATAGAACAACCAAACCTGAATCCTCTTATCCAAACTCCACTTGACCAAAGACCTTACTATCCAAATCAAATCCCGCCACTACAAGCTCCACTTAACCTAAATAGACCCATACATATTGAGGGCTATGGTAGGGGAGGAGAATATGATGGTTAGTAATGACCCGAGACTACCCTTTAGTCGTTACACGGTGCTTACGGTCCCGAGAGGCCACAATTTAACCCATGAGCTGGTACATGTTGTGAGCACTGAATGATTTAATCATGAATATGTAAGAATAACTGAAATAACATAAGGTTTTAATAATGAAACAACTACTGAATTATGAATCTGGCATAATACAAAAATTTGAATAATCTGAATAGCTAACTGTAGTGTCTGAAAAGCCTTTAAAATAAATATTGTGAGTTGATAGGACATGCTCCCACTAACTCTACTAACTACTGAGATAAAGATATGAAGTAATAGAATCTGTCCACGGATGATGAGGAATCACCACTGCTACTGTACTGCTGATGATCTGAGGGACTATGTGCGATCCGGGAATCGAGTGTCAGCATCTATTATATGATACGCCATAGCGCTTCTATTTGTAAACTGGTATGCTAAATGAGGTAGAATGATATTCATAGTTTCATGAATAGGAATAATAACTAAATGATTATGCATGTAAAACATAGAGTACTAAATAGAGAACATGACATCTGTAGGTACTGAAAATATGGAGAAATCTGTAAATACCGATTATGCATGACAGTCTATAAATACTGAAGATACGTGAAAATCTTTTGACACTGGGGATGCATGGCCAAGCATATAACATGGACTGAGTAAAATATGTAAACTGAAATACTAACAAAATACTGATATCCGTATTCTTTGGCCAAACAACTCTATGATTGTACAAATGGACTAAGACTGTAACTGAGACTATATCTGAGACTGTGGGAGGTATTATCTAACCGACATTCTCCAATTTAAGGTTATCGGGTTACAACCTGTAACCCCAATTGAAAGGGTGTTAATACTGTGCCACGGGTAATAATAATGGATGTATGGATCCACTAAACTTATATAATGTCCAAAGGACTAAGGGTGTCAAGCCTGAACTGACGGGTGACCCTTAAGAAATAGTCAAGCCTAGTCTAACAAGTGACTACTCATATCCTACACTGGCTACATAGTTTTGGTATAGGGACTGCTACTAAAGACTCTGCCTATCTGACGAGGAAGCTGCAATCCCTACACTTGCTCGGTGCTAAATCCTACTCCCAACTGAAAGACACTGAAATACTAGTCTGTTTTGAGTTTAATGACTGATATCTGACTATTCTGATAACGTTTGTAATATAATCTGAAGACTATTCTGTAATGTATTAAGACTAGACTAAATAGACAACTATGGTTTTCTGGTATTTAATACCCCCAGGACTCAAAACAACAATACTGAAAAGACACTAAAGCTTAGGGGACAAAGCATGAAGGTTTTTTATTAAATCAATCACTCTTTTAGGCATTTTATCAAACACTTGTAGTTCATGGTTCAAAACAATCATAGGAATGGCCTAAAACATATAAAAATAGCATAAATCCGACATAATAGAGTTAAATCATGGTCTTGTTCTATAAATAACAACATTAAAACATGCGGGATTAAATAATAAAAATAATTTCATGGTAACATGGTATAGAAGCATAGTTCATGAAGCTTCATGAATGAAATCAAAATTTAAAACATAATAAATTAAAAAGATCACAATTTTATAATTTAAAAGGGTTGTTTGGACTACATGGATGAAAGGGATCCATGGATGAACATCTAACATACCTTAATTGATGGATTTCTTGAAGTTCTTGGTGAATTCTTGAGGATTGACCTTGAATTTGAGAGCTACGATTCTTGATTCGGAGAGAATCTTCTCTGATTTGGGGGAAAAGTTATTAAAATAATGAAATAATGGGTTAATTAAGGTGAATTTTTTGCTAAAGGCTGACTGGGGTGAGGGGAAAAAGATTGTATTGCCCTCAAATTTAAAAGTTGGAATTACTGAAAAATTTTCAATTTTGTGAGCTAGCGCAATGCGGCGATATCGAGCCGTGTCATTGGATTTGGACAACTCGAAACTGAGGGCCTGGTGCGATGCGGATGAATTGCAGTGCCATTTTAATTCTGAAATTCACCTTGGCGAACGCGCCATTATCGTGACAGGACATTAGGAAAGGACAATTGGGATTTTCGCTGATGGGGCGACGTGGTGGTTTCGCGGAGCTTTATTGGAAATTGACAGTCGTCATTTATGCTGGCTCCATGATGTTCTAAGGTATAAAATTACAGTGTTTAACGACTGAAACTTAAAATTTCCATAATTTCTTTCCCGGTTATCGGATTTGGGCATATTTTATATCATGGGAAAGTTAATTCAATTTCCTACACAATGGCGGGCTCTAAACTATAAAATAATGAGTGTTTCAAAAATTTTATATATGAATACTCATGTATTGGGACTTAGATTATGTTAAGGAAATATGGGGTATTATAATATCTCCTTGTTGGGATCATTCATCCTCAAATGAGACTTGTTAAGATGAGGGAAAACTGATGGACTAAGTATTGAACATGCATATCTGATGCATGGAATGCATGACTGAAATGATTCATGAATGCACGACTTACATGAACATGATGTACAACTTAAACTAAGAATGATATATAAAAATCTAAAGAAGATTTGATACCTTATACTGAATTTGGATACGCGGAGAAAAGATAATGGTGCTTGGTTTGCATATTTGCCTCTGCTTCCCACGTGGGTCCCTCAATGGACTGATTCCGCCAAAGAACTTTGACTAGTAGACCTTCTTTGTTCCTTAGTCTATGAACTTGATAATAAAGATTTTTGATTTGAACTTTCTCAAAGGAAAGACTATTCTGAATATCTACACTTTCTAAACGAACAACTACAAGTTGATCACCAATACACTTTTTCAACAATGAGACATGGAACACTAGGTGTACTAAAGCTAAATCTGAAGGTAACTCAAGCTCGTAAACTACCTTTTTGAAACGACTAAGAATTCTTAAGGGATCGACATATCAGGGACTAAGTTTTACTTTCTTGCTAAATCTTTTCACTACTTTCATAGGAGAGATTTTCTAGAACTCAAAATCACCAACCTCAAATTCGAGATCTTTTCTTCTCAATTATGCATAGGATTTCAGTCAGCTTTGGGCTGCTCTAAGCTTTTCTCTTATAACTAAACCTTCTATAATGTATCAAACACCAAGTTAGGCCCTACTATTGTAGCCTCATTACTTCAAAACAACCAATTGGAGGTCTATATGTTCTACCATAGAGAGCCTCAAATGGAGTCATAAGGATACTGGAATAATAGTTGTTATTGTATGTGAATTCAATCAAAGGCTAGTGGTCATCCCAACTACCTTTAAAATCAATTGTGCATGATCTTAGCATATCTTCTAGAGTCTAAATGGTCATTTCTGCTTGACTGTCTGTCTAAGGGTGGAAGGCTGTACTGAGATAGACTTGGGTACCAAAACCATTTTGGAATACTTTCCAAAAATGAAAGGTAAACTGGGTACCTCTGTCTAAGATTATAGATAAGGGAACACCGTACAACGTAACCAACTCTCTGAGATAGAGTTTGTTATAGTCCTTGGCTGAATAAGAGGTATGGAATGGCAAAAAATGAGCTGATTTGGTCATCCTATCTACGACAACCCAAATTGAATCACACTAATGACGGGTACAAGGAAAACCTGCCACCAAGTCCATGTTCACTTCCTCCCATTTCCACATGGGAATATTGAACTCCTGTATAGACCCACTAGGCTTCTGGTGCTCAATCTTAACTTGCTGGTATTTAGAGAACTTAGCTACAAACTCTGCAATATCTCTCTTCATCCCACTCTACCAGTAGATCTCCCATAAATTGTGGTGCATCTTAGTGGCCCCTGGATGAATAAAGTAACACGCACCATGTACTTCTAAAAGAATTTTTTGCCTCAAATCATCTATACCAGGCACACATAATCTACCCTAAAAAAGCAAAACACCATCTCCCCCTTGGGAGAAAACCTTCACTTTCTGGTCTCTAACTGATTCTTTTAACTTAACTAGATTGGGATCTCTATCCTGGTTTTCCTTTACCTCGAAAACTAGAGATGATTTAGAGCTACTCTGCACCCATACACTACCCTCTGCTAAGTGGACTAAGTGGACACCTAGTCGGGCAAGATAATGAACTTCCTTAGCTAACTTCTTCTTACTATCCTCAACATGAGAAATACTGCCTATAGAAAATCTATTCAGAGCATACTGAGTAGATGATCTATGAATATGGACTATTAAACATACTAAGTAGATGATATATGAATATGGACTATTGAACCATCATAAGATAACTAAGCATAAAAGCATGGAAACTGTAAAATCCGAGAATGCAAGATTAAGTGTATATTTTTTATGTTACTAAGATAATCAGAAATCTAAAAGACTCAACACTGTTAAACAGAATATCTGAAAGTCTGTAAACTTAGTTAAGAAAACATGAACTAAAGAGATACTGAATACTATACTGAGACTGTGGGAGGTATGATATAACCGACATGCCCTAATCTGAGATAACCAGTGACCAATCTGTGACCCTAGTTGGAAGGGTTTCAGTGCTGTGCCATAAGAACTAACAATGGCTCTATGGATCCACTAAAGAGTCATGCTCAATTGGCCAGTGCTCTAATGAGATAAATGTTACCCTCAACTGGAAAGTGAACACTTTATTAACCCTCAACTGGCAGGTTAATATCTCTAACCTACGCTGGCAATGTAGTTCTGGAACCAAGGGACTGATACCAAGATTTACACCCTCTACTGGTAGGTGAGCCCTCATCCGTAGGTTGGATCGATGCTAAATCCTACACCCAATTGAACTGACTCCGAAATCATGAGCTAGTGCATGCAGTGAAGATAATAGGATAAGCTCAGGTCATGATATTTTCAAAACATTAGTGCATACAGAGTCTGTAGTAATCATAAAAATGTGAATTGATGGTCCTCGACATGAGCATAAAAACTGAGGATAAAGATAAGACATGGGTTTAACTTAATCATTACTAGAAAATTTTAAATCATATAAAACACGTAAGTATCGGGTATTCATAACCCACCGACACTTAATGATCATTAAAATACAATATTAAAGCTTAAAACTTTGGGATTGAATCGTGGTTCGAAGACTTAAAAGCATAGAAATTTCATCAAACAGTTGGGAATCATGAACATGAACATAGGAATGTCTTAAACATGAGAAAATATCATGATTACATGACTAAAATCATAAATTGGGGGATTTACATGGAATTCGCTTGAAGTAGGATATGGGCATTTCATCAAAACATTTAAAGTTCATAGACTTAACATAAGAATGATTAAGCATGAGGGAACAATAGAGTAACATGGAAAAATTCACAACTTGGGGATTCATATTGAAATTAATTGAACAACATATGAAAAATTCAATACTCAAAGATGCTATACACATTCTTCTTAAAAACACATGAAACCATAACTCATAATCATATTCAACAAGAGATTCATGGAAATAACTAAACTCGAAATATTGTAAAACTCATAAATTTAAATTCAAAAAGGTTTCTTGGGCTCCATGGGTGAAAGGGGATCCATGGATGAACTCCCACATACCTTAATAGATGATTTCTTGAGGGTTTCTTAAACATGAAATCTTGAATTCGTTATGTTCTTAAGAGGATAAACTTGAGATTTGTTCATGGGAAGGGGAGGGTTTTTTTATTAAGATGGGCAAATGATGCCCTTTTGGATGCCAGAAATCGTCCCTTGGACGTTTGTAGTTGATGGTAAAGGACCAAAGTTCCCCTTGAGCCTTACGAAGTTGAAAACAGTGTGGGAATGGACCAGGTGGCGCCCTCTCTATCCTAGTGCAGTTACCCGAGCAACGCGGGCTTATCATGCGTCCTCTTTGGCTTTCAAAAATGGCTATAACTTTTTGATCGGATATCTGATTAAGGAAAAATTTGTATCTTCAGAAATCTGACTCGATTATCTACGATTTTGGTGTTCCTTTAGCTACAAAATTCTGTGTATATCAAAAGTTATACACGTTAAAAGTATACCCTTGTAGATTCGAATACCAAACTTTTGACGAATCAATGGCTCCTAGCTCAACTTTTTTATAAGTGATTCTTATGAACATTTTTCACCTCAAAAGAACTTCACACACTAGGATAATGATCATGACACAGGTATTAACATAGAAATCATGGGATTAAATTTCACGCGCGTAGGAAAAGTGCTTCAATATCTATCCTTAAAATACGAAGTGTGACATTATCTCTCCCTTGAAAACAATCGTACTTGAATGAGACTTGTTAGAATGAGAGTACTGAAGAAATTTATATCATATACTAAAAATGCATGACTGGAAACATGAATACATACTGAGTCTGAGCATGATACATGAATTGAACTGATTTCATGATTACATTCAATGACATGAGAATGGTTATAAGGATGAGATGAAAATGAGAGAGTCAACTTATAAGTAACCATTACTTCAAGCTTGATCTTGTTTTGCAAAGATAAGATGAAAGGTTTAGGATATTAATACTCGGGGTATTACAATACATCTCCCCCTTGGGATATTATGTCCCCTGAATAATACTGACTTGGCTAAAGTACTGAGGAAAGACTGAGATAATGCATGGGACATTTACAAATTGAATCTTACTAAAAGCTTAAACTAAACTATACATTTCATTTCCAAAACTGCACTTAACTTGAGGCTACTTAAAATATTGACATGGTCACTTATAACTCTATCTACTAAAGTCTGAGCTGAACTTAATTCTATTACTATGTTCAAGCTTACTCTAGTCTACAAAGTACATATATAACACTTCAATACTAGTCTAAACCATTAATTCAATTCCCCATACATTTTCACTACTTCTCATCTCAAAAATAATTCTTCTTGCCACTTCAATGACTAAATTCAACCCCTTACTAGGAATTCACTTGCGCATAATGTATCGATCTACTTACATATCAACATGACATTCAAGTATATCATTATAACTACATACGAACTTTTAGGCAAATACCGATAAAGAATCTTTCTCATATTCTCTAAACCCATATCAATAACCACTTTATTACACTATTCCTAAGAAGACACACATGGAATTCTGAACTAAGCAAGACATATATTAAAAGTTCTACCTCAATCATCCTTCACACTTATAACCTGAGATATAATAAGCATGCAAAAAATTTTTCCCAACATGAGACATCTACTCTCTACTATCTAAACAATTATTTATTACCACTATCATTATAAAGGAGAGGTCACTAAAAGGATAAAACATGAGGGCCTAAAACATGAAAGAATGCTATGCATAACTTGGACACTTAAATGAGGCCTGAGAAATATAGTATCAAAACCATAAATTAATCAAAGAGATTTAAATTGGAGATATACATAACATAATTTGAATTTCTATGATTATTATAAGTGTACCATGAGTACCTAGAACTGAAGATTCTGTAAAACATGAGTACATGAGTCATGAGTTGCATGAACTGAGGTTGGAGTTCATAATTACATGGAATATAATTCTTAATGCTGACTGAATTGGAAGCGTACATAATTCCATGAATAGTTCTTGAATATGAGTTATTATCATGTAACTGACATGTACGGTGTGAGTAGATAATGTGATGACTAAAGTACAAAACTCTGTATTGGGACAAGAATAGGTCAGGAATCTTCCTCCCTTACTACTATTTTACAACACACTGGAATCACTACTAGAATCTGAGAGCCTGGCTTGGTTACTTGATCTATAATATCCCCTTTAGCTTTAACCCATCATTTAAAGTCTGTGGACCACTTTAATAAACTCTAAACTCAACTACAAACACCTTACTCTAGAGTCTGGGGTAATACACCTAAATGATAAAATCACCCTCAAAGACTATACCATAAAATCTAAGGCTTGCTTCTAGTACTTCCATCTGATATACAATTGGTCACTTTCTATAACCCAACAATCATCATATAAAAACTTAAACACTGAATAACTTGGAATTTTTAGGAGCAGCACCATACCATGAGTTAACATAATCTAGAATTTTCAACTCTTCTTTCTATTAGCTCAATCATACAAGATTAAAACTTAAATTCTAACACGTAACATGGATATCCCCAAACATTTAATGAATAATACTAACATAATTCATAGATTCCTAATATCATACCTCTAAACTTATATTTTCCCCTAAACCATGACAATTATCGTTACACCAACATACCCTAAATCAACAACATATAATTTTGAATTCATATACAAATATTCTTGCATACACTATTTCAAGCTTACTGGTCCGCCTTTCATACAACTAGCCCCAAGGATACATATTTTACTAAATCTAGATAAATACTATCCCCACTTTACTACTGCTTAACTTCTGGGTTCATGCTTCTAACTCTAGGTCACATGTTGTGAAAGGATTCTGAGAAGGGATCTAAAAGAACATCTGACTTTGGCTTAGTGCATGATTTTCAGGAACATGAATGAAGTCCTTAAAACATTGGAACCTAAAATCACTGCTGGGATACTTTCTAGCCTATGTGCAATCCTATAACTATCTATGGGGTCTTTTAGAGAAAACTCTATTTCTAAGGATTTAAGATAGGCAATTCCTGTTTCCTCAAGTAGAAGCTAGAGTTGGTACGAATGGATTCACATAAGAATCTGCATAAGTTCACCAGAGAACACTGCTACCACCAGATCTGAGACATGAAAGAAGGAAACCATTTCTTAAATGCCTTGTAGCCTCTCGAAGAAAATTACTGCCACAACCCGAGCTGAGGACTTGGTCGCTTGAGCATCCCGAACCATGAAGGCCTGAGCACCCTTCTCAATCGGGAAATCATGCACACCATTTATTTACTATAAAGATATGTAGAAAAGATAAAAAAGATAAAAACATGGTCAATAACTTAATTCAACTAAATAGTACGAAACTTGAGTTCATAAAATTCAAAAACATACGACACTAGTCTGCAAAATCTCTAACATTAGGAAAATCAACATCTGCCTAAAAATTAGGACAAGGCCCCTAGTTGAACCATGAATCAAATACACTAGTAATGTTCTAGAATAGGCCTTACAAAATAAGGGATGCTCATCAACTACAATCTCTAATAGGATTCAACCTACTGCTTAGCGGGACCCTAGGATTGTGCCTCAAATCCTGAAATATAAGAGGTTAACACAATTTTACTGGCATGCAGAGCAATCCAAAATAATGTACTTTTATACAACATAAGTTGGAGAAATTCATAAAACATGTTAGTCTAAAACTGTTGAAAAACATAGGCATAATCAATAGGCTTCAAAATATTTTTTTAAATCACAACTTAACTCTTTATCTTACTTCTGAGCTAGGTGGTACAGCTTACTACTCTATAATCTCACAGGCTATATGGAATCCACCCTTAACTCGATGACCAAGCCCCCAACCTAAATTTACCACAAGGGATGGAGTCTCTATCTCTAATATGCCAAATGGCACTAGGCCAATGTGTGGTCCCTCTTGGGGACATAATAAACACATATTGGAAAAAAATGATTTCCGGCAATGTGCTCTTATTTGGGTGACCACCTAACTCTCTTTAAGGCCATTTTTAACTCTTTAAGGCATGCATTCTTTTAAATCAAAATATGAAAATCTTACACTGTTATGGCATTTATTTGTTTGGTATCGTCATACTAAGACTTGCAAGTCATATCTCTAAGAAATAAGATATCATATGTAACTCTCTCTTTCAAAACAATGTTCAGACCAGCAAAACATTCAAACAATACAAGAAGATTCATATTTCAATACCTATGTCAAACCATTAAAAAATTCTCTCTATTCAGCATTTCAACAAGTGGTGGTCAATTTCCCAAAAAAATCATGCAATTCCTTCAATAATTACATTTAGCATTTAAAAGCAAGAAATTATCCTTCTCTTCAATTCTTAACCAACATAAAGTTCATATAAGATGGTAAAGGTCTTGACTCATTTCTTTAAGATATGCAATTTAGTAACCCATAACTTGTAAACCAACACATAACAAAATGAGAGAGAGAAAATTCATTATTCATGCACTTAATTAGTATTTCTAAACTGAAAATCACATATATACATATACATGAGAAAATCAAGATTCAAGGGAAGGCTTCAAGACCAAAACAATATTATCTAATAGGGTTCACAATGCGTACTTGTTAATGAAACTCAAAAACCCTTCATAAACATATGATTTCTCAACATTAAAAGAATTATTAAAATGATTTCACCATGCCCATGTAATTTAGGAAAATCCCACGTACCTTATATTACCTAGTTTTAAGAGTAGAACTCGAATCTTCACTCATTTCTTGGAAATCTTGAACTTAAAGATGTATTTTTGAGCTTTGGTAGAAGAGTTAGGGTTATTGTTCTTGATAAAAATTGAGTAATTATGGGAATAAAGTTCCCTAATAGTGCCTTAGTCCAATGTTTACATGAATAGGGGTAGTGAGAAAAAGTCCAAACTGCCCCTTCAAAAGTGAATAGTTCGTCAAAATCCCATTTTTGGCCACCATTGCATCGCATCAAAAACCAACGCAGTAGGCGTTGTGATGTGTCAGGATCTAATACAAAAGGCATTATAACATGTTAACATCATAATAAGTTGTTGTTTCTGAAATCCAAACAAATTCCAACCCTCGCCCGAAAAATCCGAACTCCCCTGAGATTACCCCTTTACACTCCTGAACATGATTCAACTAAAAATCTATATCTTGAGGTCAGAAATATCAATTTAGAAATCATAAAAGCTTAAGACCTTAAAATTTGACCAAGTCCCTTTTGACACATAAAATTTTTTTATGTTGATAACTATTTAAGCATGATACTAAGTGAGGTATTAAGTCAAGAATGCTACGAGGTATTACAAATGCAGATGTCTCCATACCATTATGCAAGACTCTAGTAGACGCGCCTTCATAAAAACCCTAGGAAAGTTGAACTCTGTGCTCTAATACTAAGTTTGTCACAACCTGAGACTACCCCCTAGTCGTATTATGGTGGTTTGAACCACAAGTGATCCAAAACTAACCTATGAATTGGCATAATATTAAGTAACTGAATTATAATATATTAAATAACTATTATGCTGTGTGGAAATATAATCGTTACAAAGTCTGAGAGAAATTATATTACAGATACAATTTACAATGTGATAAAAACCGAGGAGAAAACTTAAATTACATGACTGACTCTGCCTAACATCTATAAAGCATCCACTATACTAGTAAATTACCCCGGCGACCATTATTCAATCAATATATATGAGTAGTAAAGTAAAGTACATGAACAACATCTAACTGAAGTCCTCGAAAGAGGTGCACTCATCACCTACTGGCTGGAACTGCAACTGTCTAATCATTATATATGGACTATAAATGGTACCAATATTTTGAAACAATGTAGCCACACAGATGTATATATGGATCGGTACTTGTGGAATGTACTGAGTAAGCGGGGGTGAATGCAATAAGTAAAACTGAGTAGGTGCATAATCTTAAATTATGCATTCTAAGTGAACATAGACTCACAAAGAGACTGAAATCAACTAAAAGCTGAAGTATCTTAAATCACAAGTAACAAATGTAATCAGATAATCTTGTGAATCACTACACTTATTTTCTTAAAATTGTACTATTGTAGAATATGTAGAAATGAAGCTGGGACACGGTAAATCATGAAAACATTAACATATCAAAACCAAATATATATGTACTAAGTTGATCTGGTTAACTAAATAACTGATGTCTGGTTGATGAAATAATTGAAACTAGGAAAAGGTATAACTAGCGTCGACATATTGAGTAGTTGATATATGAATATGGGCTGCTAAAAAATCATGAGATAACTGAGCATAAATGCATGAAAACTATAAAATATGAGAATGCAAGACTAAGTGTATATCTGTTATGTTACTGATATAATCTAAAATCTATAAGTTTGAAAGCTATTAAACTAAATATTTGAAAGTTTGTACGCTCAGTCAAGCAAACCTGAACTGAAGGGACATTGAATACTATACTGAGACTGTGGGAGGTAAATGTAACCGACATTCCCCAATCTTAGCTAATTGGTGTGCAAACTATGACCCCAGTTGGAAGGGTGTTAGTATCGTGACATAGGTACTAACAATTGTTGTGTGGATTCACTAAAGAGTAACCCTCAATTGGCAGGTGCTCTAACGAGATATGTGTTACCCTAACCTGGAAGTTACTCAAATAAGATACGTGTTACCCTCATCTGGCAAGTGAACAATTTATCAACCCTCAACTAGCAGACTGATATCTCTAACTTATGTTGGCTATATAGTTTTGGAACTAAGGGACAGCTTCTAATGGTCACACCACCTGCTGGCAGGTGAGCCCCCATCCTTAGGTTCACTCGGTGCTAAATCCTAGTCCCAACTCAACTGACATTGAAATCATGAACTGGTTTCCGATCAGACTTAGATTTATAAAAAGTGGAAGGAAAAAATCAATGTTTATAAACACAAATATGAATATGTATTAAAATAATAGAAATAATTTATATTTAAAGAGTGTATAAATTACAAGTATTGACGTAAAAAATATGTGTATAAAAGATTATTTGAAGATATATAAGAAAAAATGTATAACAATATCCGTATAAAGAAAAGTGTTTCATAAAAGAAAGTATTTTATGTGATATATGAAAAGAAAACTATTTTATTTTATATAAAAGAGAAGTATTTCCCTTATATTACTTCGTATTTAACAAAATTTAATGGAAAAAAAGATTGAATAAAGTAAACAAATTATTTTTAAGAAAAGACTACACAACATTTTCGAACGTAAAAGTGTGAATTATTTGATTAAATATCTAAATCTATTTAATATTTCTATATAAATATCAATGGCCTAAGTTTTTCCTAAACGCGTGGTAAGGTTTGCATAAATAAAGACGGCCCCGCCAAGCGCCCCAAAAATAAACTTTTGACTATGATTAGTATTTTTACAATTGTAAGAATGCAAAAATACAAATGTAAGAAAAGAAGTCAAACTCTCATTTTGAGTGCCCTTTTTTACAAGTATTCCCAAGAACATATACATCCATGGTAAAAATATTAGTAACAAATAAATAATTATCAAAATAAATTGAGAGTATGTGTGTATATATAAATATATATATATATATATATATATATATATATATATATAATAGAATATTTTTTAAAAGGGGGCTCAAATAAAGTTTTAAATATTATAAAGATTTTATTATTGCCCGGATTATTTATTTTGTTATGTATTTGTATGTGTAATGTCCGTCTTTTTATTTGTGGAGACCTCAAAAATCAAAATAAATTTCTTCATGGCCAATTAAATTAATACTGAATATAAAAGAAACAATAAAATAATTAAACCTATAAATAAAAATCTGTCTTTTGTTTTTTGTTTTGGGGAGACATTAAAGATCAGTGGAGAAATTTTACCATTATCCAATTACTTGTTAATGTTATAGAATTAAAAATAATAAAAATAAAATATGCAATTAAAGTACTCGAACATAGACCCAAATCAAAATGAAATTTCTAGAACTAAACAAATTATGATAGTGAATCCAAAACCAATGTAAAAAAAAACAATAAACAAAGATTATAAAACAAACACATAAAGTCACTGAAAAGGTTAAAAATCAATGAATCAACAAATGCACAATACTAATCGTAAATAAACATCAAATGTGATGAGTAAAACATCGTCAGAGAATAAAATCAATATGTTCGAAAATATCAAGAAAAAGTTAAAGCAGTCATGGAAACAAACATAGCATAGATTACCAGAGTGAAATTGAACAAAAATCAACCCAAAATTAATAAAATAATATACAGATAGTCCAAAATAACAATGGCGACACTGGAAATTTATTCCCACAAAACACACAAAATAATAGTGAAGCAAAAAAGAGAAGGTTTCATCGGGGTTGGAGTTAGGTTTCATCGGGTTTGGAGTTTTTCGGTAACATGGTTGTAGTTTTTGGCCGATTCTAAAATTAAAAAAAAATAGAGGAGAAGAAGGGATGGGTCACAGGTGTTGCTTCAATGGGTTTCACCGGAGCAACACTAGAGAGGCATGAATTTGGCCAGATCTACTCATTTTTTCGACGAGCAGTGGTAGGGGTAGTGCGTTGAAGCTCGCCTGTCATTATTTCTGGTGAGTCAATGGCGGTGAGGAGAAGGGGAGAGAGGATAAAAGAGGAGAGAAAGGAGAGAGTGGTGTTGTGGTGGTAGTATTTAGGCAAAGCTCACCGGTCATCACCTTCGAGAAGAGGTGATGAAAAAGAGAAAATGGAGAAGGGGAGGGTGACGTAGTGATAGTGGTAGAAGGTGGTGCTTTGCCGCTCATCACCTTTGATGAGGCAACAACCGAAAAAAAAGAAAAATGTGTGAGAAAGTAGAAGAGCATAGAAGAGAGAGAGAAAGGAATGAGTTTTGATTTTTGAGTGTGTATGTATTTTTGTGTGTGTTAAAAATAAGTGGCCCTTCTTGTTTATTTATAATATAATAGAATTTCTTTTTTTACCCGAAAAATAAAAGACCAACCCCTCTTAGAACCTCTCTTACTTTGAAAGTTATTAATCAAAGGATTTTTTATCCTTTTAACCAATGTGTAAAGACTCTATATCCAAGAGATGGAAACACTAACCCATCACCTTAAGTGACACCTTTATGAAAATACTGACCCACCACCTCAAGTGACACCTTTTTTTTAAAAAGAATGAAATCTTGACTTGATTGACTATGTATTAAAATAATTAATTGACTTATCGTGTACAGATTGTACTAAATAATATACGAAGATATAAATGTCAGTATATAATTAGAGAAAAATGTAAAGAACAAATAAAATGTATCTTTGAAAAAAATATATTATGTTATAAACAATTAAAATTATAATGTGCGGTAAACAATCATAGTGTTATTTTGTGTACGCACACAGATTGTTGTGCAAAAAAATTTAAAATTATAATAAACTGATAAAAATTCTAAAATTTATGAAATTAGTGATAATTATCAATAAATTATACTAAATTAAACTATGACAATAAATTGGTAAAAAACCTAAAATAATAATTATCAATAATTTATTAACAAATGTAAAACATATGTGAAAAATTATATGTTGTGCACTTTAACGATCAGGGAGCCTGAAGGCATTAATTTTAAGCATGAAGAACCAAAATTGGGTGTCAACACAATCAACTGAGGCATAGAAAGAGCAATGCCAATCTATGTCGAGAATAACATCAAAATTTATCATGTGTAACGCTATAGATCAACAGAGGTAACTTTTTGAAAAGCTGGGACTGGGCAATTTTTGTATACATGTTAAGATACGACTAAATTAAGCATTAGAGTAGAGATTGAGAAGGGTTCTAAGAGGATTTTAAGATTGACACTTAAGTAAACTGCTATCCAAGGAATCACGAAGGAAAGTGTGACTTAAAGATCTAATAGTGTGTAAACATAAATATGAAAGACTTCGAATATGCCAGTGACCACATCAAGAGAATCTTCTTAATCCTGTCGAGTATAAAAGGCATAGAACATGTTCTGACGTTGTCCATTAGCTGCATTAGATAAGGTACCCTGGTGAGTTGAGAGACCTGCTAGAGCTGCTGAAGAGTTAAACTGACTTCGCTGATGAGCATATCTACTTCTTTGTAAAGAAATGGACACTCACTCAATCCATGTCTAGACTTTTTATTCCCAAAACAAACATCACTACCGTCCATACACTCACAATTATGGTTCTTATTAAACTTCTTGTAAATTGGATTAGAACGAATACTATTCACATTACCCTAAGACTTAGGGTTTGGTGCTCTATACCGATTATCTTTCCTGAACTTTGGCACTGGAGCACTAGTAGAAGATTAGGTTGGATATGAAGATTTCTAGTAGAACTGAAAATGATTACCACTATGTAACCTATTTTGAGATAAATTAAAGCTATATGTTTTATCCCTCTTGCTCTCTATTTTCTTCCCTTTAAGTTTCTCTTCTTCAATCTGTTGGGCATGAACTATCAACCCGTAGATATCCATATCCTTATCCAACATAGTAGTTCTATACGTTTTGAACATATCCTGAGAAACACCTAACACGAACTTACTCATTCGGGGCCTAGAGTTAGTAATCATAGTTGGAGCATATTTTTCCAATTGAGTAAAATTAAGAGAATACTCCTTCAAACTCATATTACCCTAATTAAAATTTATGATTTTCTACACCTTGGAATCTCTTATCTCAAGTGGGACGAACCAATCCTAAAATGCTGCAACAAACTTATCTACTCTATGAATCATGCATTCACATCTCTATCATTCTTTAATTATTTGTACTAGGTGTGATCCATTCTTATAACTAATAAGAATCCAAGTTAGTACTTTTTGATAGAGTGAAACCTATGATCTCAGTTACTTTCTGAATATTATTTAAGAACTCCTGTGGATCTTTTTCAGACCTTTATCCAAAGAATATCGGATGATTCATCTGAATAAAGTCTCAGACTCTGGTTGTTGTCGTATAAACTACTCCCTCCATTTCAAAAAGAATGACCTACTTTCCTTTTTAGTCCATTTAAAAATGAATGACCCCTTTACTTTTTTGGAAATACTTTAATTTCAACTTTCCACATGACATGTTTAGGACCACAAGATTAAAGGGCATTTCGATACATTTGACACAACTTTAATTTAAGGCAACATAAATCAAAAGTCTTCTTTATTTTCTTAATCTTTGTGCCAAGTCAAAGTAGGTCATTATTTTTAAAACAAAGGGAGTATTTGGTTAGATAGTGTAGCATCCTTAAAGTTATTCTAGGTGGTCATGTACTAGTCTAACACCGTGAAAGTATGCTTGAATTCAGCATAGGAGACTTGTTCGTTCAGAGGGTTTGTTACAGTTGGTGGTAGTGTTTGCTGATTCCTACCACCTTTACCATTTCCAATCCACCTTCTGTTAGTTCTCTTGAGAAATATGTTCCATAAACATATAGATAATAAGTTAGAGAACGGTTTTAATAGAGTTCACACTCTATCGCATGATATAGACATGAAATAAGTGAAACTTTTCCTAAAATGTTCATAGCATCTCACTCATAAGTGTGGTGCACTTCACACCCATGAACAAGATTATACTTAATGTTGATTTCAGGCACTCTACTATATTTTAGACCTTATGCTCTGATACCAAGTCTTTCACAATACGAGACTATTCGTTAGTCGTAACATAGTGTTTAGAGTCACAAGTGACCCCAAGCTAACCCTTGGCCTGAATTAACAGTAAGAATACTATATAAAAATGAATAACACTACATGGAAGCTAACGTATAAATGATATTTCAAAATTAGAACACAATGTAAATGTTAAAAAAAATGGAAATCACTAAACATAACATAAAGTTGAATCTGTATTGTCTATTTGAAATCCTCTAATAACACGAGTTGCTAGGAAAATCCCCTAGTTAACTTTAACTGATTGAAACTAAAAGTAAATAAAATGAAATACTGATACTCGTCATCAAATGATGAGGACTAGCCAAAGTATTGTTGCTGATGTAGTATGAGATCGTACTATGCTCGAATCAGAGGATGATTGTTAAAACCTATATTATGAAATAATATAGCATAAAAGAAAGTATGGAATAAGTACTTGAATGTACTGAGTATACGACATAGGAAATAACTGATATTGGTAAAAAATTATCCATGTAACATTGTACCAAATATTAAACTTGCATTGTAAGATAAGTCGAATAACTGGATTCAAGGTCATACAAGTATCTAAATCTAAAACTATGGGGCACAGGATGTAGGAGCTACCATTAGTCGACATACCCTAATCTGTGCTAAATAGGGCCTAACCTATTACCCAAGCTTGAAGGGTGTCTAGTGCTTTACCAAGGGTACAAAATTGACTAATGTGGATCCACTAAAATGATGACCAGAGGGACAAAGGTGTCAAGCCTAGTCTAATGGGTGACCTATTATAACCTACAGTTGCACTATAGTTTTGGGACTTAGAGACTTCTAATAAATTTGTCAGTCTACTGATGGGTGAGCCTTCATCCTTGCGTCTACTTAGTTTTAAGTACTACTCCTAACTGAATAACACTGATAATTGAAATACTCAATAACAGTAATATTCTGAAAACTAAAAATAAATGCATTATCTGATAGAATTCAAAACATGTAAATTAGAGGATATAATACTCGTACGTATATTCGCGAATACTAGGTTATCCAGTGTTCATAAAGCACCATCTCTAAAAAATGTAAATATTATGAGAATTGTATAAACGAAGTGAATTAAGGTATTTAATCACTCGAGTCCAACACTCATGGATTTTAAAATATAGTTAGGGTTTGCAATTTTGAATATGTAATGATACTGAAATTTATATTAAATCATGGGATACAACTTAATGATATCAAGGAACTAGAATATCAAGGAATTCACAGCATTCATGAACCCTAAGCTCTGAGGAAGGAATAAAACTAAGAAATTAAGCTAACTTTGGGACTCAATTGCTGAAAATGATGCGACCCGAACCTGGGCCTGGCCGTGACGGATATCTCGAGAACCCATGAGCCAGAGACCACCCCTCTATCCTTACCTCGAGAGCACATAATGTAAACAACGAAAGTTTACCAAAATAGTAATAAGAATAGATAAACCAAATAAAAATTTTTAAGAGTAAAAAACAAACAAACAACCCAAAATTATCCACAAAAGCCTCTAATCCAAGAATATCAACTAAGTCGTGAAATGCCTCCGACTTTGACAAAAGAAATCTAACGTACTAGGATAAAGAAACCAGTTAAATGACAGGGCCTTTCGAAAGATGGAGGCTCACCACTTAATAGCAGATCCACAAGAGTACCAAATCATTTAACGTTGTACAGGAGCATCAGAAAAACCCTTGGACCCAACATCATGAAATGATGCAGAATCCAGGGATGGTTAGTGGGGAGAGCACTGGCATGTAAGTCAGGGAACAGGGATAACATAATACAATTACCAAATTCAATCATAAACCATGTGCACCACATTCATATATATATATATATATATATATATATATATATATATATATAGAGAGAGAGAGAGAGAGAAAGAGAGGATGACAGGATAGGTACAAAGTCTATGAACACTAGAGTTTTAAAGTGTTAACCTGAGCTGTGTAGCTCGCTCTGTCCTAAAGACACTTATGGGCTATATGGGTCCACCCCCTACTGAAAGGGCCCTAGTGCGTGTTAGCCGCATGAATTGAGGAAAGGCTAAATACCACAAGTCTAAAGCCCTCCGAAAAAATATATATAATGTGTGCACCAAGAACATGGTCACATGGACCTGCAATGCCGACAAATGTGATTTTCATTATTGATCCCCCGTAACCTACACCTTCACGGTGAGATGCATAATTCCCTTTAAGCCCAAATTAAAATAATTGAACATAAGCCAACTATTAACACAAGAGTCATTCATTAAGGAATTTACCAACATAGTGTCATCATGCCAATTTGCCTGCAAGCTTATATAATTCTACCAAACCAATCCATATAATCAAATTGACTCCCAAGTTCTATTAAAAATCCAAAACCAAGACCATCCAAAACCATATTCATTCTGTTATCTTTTAATGAAATACAATGGGTTCAAAAGACAAGTTAAACCATATAGTTATCCATTTTCAAAATCAAGTTTACGAAGTGGGTGGAGGTTAATGCCATTCCAAGCCAAAAATTCATTAAATTGGGGAAACCTATGTCCCCCACTCTAGCCATTAAAATAATACACCAATTTAGTCCTAAAATTATAAACTAAGGAATGAATAAATAATTTAAATCATGTAAAAAGTAATTCAAGTAATATTTATCAAAAGCCCTCAACACAATTTCAACCTCATTAATTTAAAACACATGGATATTGAATAAATTCAGGACACAATGTAAAATACAATTTAGGGATGAGCAACATGACTAAAATACCAAAGAATTTGAAGATAATTTGAAGTTTGAATCCCACATAGTGATTTATTGAGGAGCCCTTAATCTTTCTTGTGTTTTGAGTTAAAGAGAAAAAAGAATGGTTTTGATCTTTGAAAACTGAATAAAATGGGTCACCCAAGTGTTTAAAAGTTATCTAAGGGGTAAAAAAAATCCCCTCACCCCAAGTGAAAAAAATAAAAACTGGATGAAATTTACATAGCGGCGTGGCACACCTCTATCGCAGAGTGTAGCCTCCATGTCATGCCCTTATCGCGGAGGATAAGCTCCATGGCACGCCTCTATTGTGGCCCTCACTACCTCAGGGTCCCAAAATGAATTCAAACCCCTTCCAAGAATTTAAATTTTTTTTCAAAACACTCTTTTAATATCCCTAATCATAATTTATGTCAAAAATTGACATTACACACGCGAGAGGGTGAAAAATAAAATAGTTAAAATTTTATGGGGTCTCACACAAAGTAGAACCATTGATGAAATTCCACATACCTAGAGATAAAACCTTGAATTGATCTTTCAAATTGGAAGATTGAAGAAGACGAACCTTAGTTTCCCTTAATAGGAGAAATTGCCTCTTCCTTTCTTTGTGGTGCTAAGTGTCGAGGGCTTTCTGAGTAATGAGGGTTTAGGTAAGATTCATATTAATACTCAGCTTTGAGGTGGTTAAAATGACGTAGTTTTGATCTTAAGTAAGTGGGAATGAACTACAAATTCCCTTATAAAATATAACTAAAATTCTGTAAAATTGAGTCGTAAGGACCATCCCACGATCGTGGGACCCACTTACGATCATGGGTGGTGCTCATTTTTTGGAGGCCCAATTTGGATTCTCTAAACTGCACTAGATAAGCTTTACAATAATTATGGTACCCCCTATGATCGTACCTTTATTTATAATTTGTAGGTTCCAACCTAGTTTACTTTAGAATTTAACATCACACCTAAGATCGTTGTTTATGACCACGATTGTGGTTCCATCCCATGGTTGGAAGGTATACTTTTCATATTTCATATGTTAGGACTATTTCGATCAAGCGGGAATGTTCTACAATTATATAATCTCTCCACTATTGTACCTATGTTGATAGGTTATCACGACATAACAACGTTTCACTAAAATGGCCATAACATTTTACTTCGATATTGGATTTAGGCCATACCGTATGTTCATTGGAGTTATATAAGTTTGAAGTCAACTATAGCAAGATTCTTCTCAAGAAATCAATCAGTAAGGAAGGTTTTGAATTGGCATGGACTTAGTTTTAGCCTTGATACATGTCTAAATCACTTTTAATGCCACCAAAATATGATGTTTGATTTTACATGTTCTTAAATCATGGTTCTAATCTTAGATTGGATGTTCTTGGGGGTGATTACACATATCACTAGATATAAGTATTTTATAAAGAGTCTCACTTTCTGTAAAAAATAAGGGTTTCTCAATGGTACCAATCTCTTGAATAAATATAGATAAAATGATGATGTAATGCTTATAACCAATCAGTATAAAGATAATGATCAATTCAATACAGGTTTGAATGATCTTAGAATCAACTCAATATGATAATATTTCATGATAAAAAGCCATCACATGGCACTATTGGTAAAAATTGTCATGTAGGACATCAATAATATCATTTTAAACCCCTCACTCGGGTATACTATACTAATAAAGACAAATAATTCTCATACAAGGCCTATATTAACAACTCAAACCCCATTCGAGAAACACAATAATTATTAAGGAAATTTAATGCATAAATAAGTCCTACAATATCGTATAAATCCCTCAAGCATCACAATAATTATATTCTCGCAAGTAAAAAAAATGTACATATAATCCCCCACACAAGCACACGATAATAATAATAATTATCTCAAAATACAACTCTAATAACTAAATTCCCTAATCCACTAAATGCTTCACATAGTCGTTGTCTACCCAGCTCATTTTGAAGGAAGTTAAATTATAACCTACCTCGAAATATTGAAATAAAAGGCTAGACCCATCAACATAGAGTCTTTCATTTATGAATGATCTAATAATGAAAAAAAATCTATCAAAAAACCTAATCTATACATCAAAAGAAAGCTAATGATACCCATATCGACTATATCTAGATTGGATCCAAAAATTATTCCAAAAAGATATGCAAAATTGAAAGTCGTAAAATTGGATTTTTTTTTATAATTTCTATATGAATAAGAGTCTAAATCTTAAAATATAAATGAAAAAGAGTTTAAAGAGATGCTCAAGTCGAACAAAAATCAATATCAGAGTTTACCAGCAAAAACCCCAAAAAATCAATTTGAAATCAAGGTTTGAAATTATTTTGAAAATAAAATCTATAGGAATTAATGAAAACAGTAGTTTAGAGGTTACCCATATGAGATTAATGAAGAAAACCTAATGAAATTGCCTTTCCCAAAGTTGTCATATCATAAAATAGTAAAAATCATAAAATAGGACATCATATTATTTAGGTAAATAGTATCTCATAATTGTGGGGCCCATCTCACAATCGTGAGACTCAATGTGGACTAGCCATTTAATTGTCCTTCACATTCGCAGTCAAACCTTCATGTTCACAAAGTTTGATTACCCTTACCCATTGCATTCATGATGACCTGATAGTATTTACAGTGAAGAAAAAATTCAACCCGATCTTGAAAACCCCTCGCAATCACAGCCACCACCTCTCAATCATCATGAAGGATATTTTTTTTACCCATATTTATGGCCAATAGCTCACATTCGTGAAATGGGATGGGTGCACCAGATATCATTTATGCATTAGCTGAATCAAAGGTTAAAAGTTTTTTAAACGGATCCTCAAGATTCATTTAGGGCCCTATAGAATCACATCACATATGCTACTAGGTTATTTTGATATTTAAGACTTAATGTCACCATCAGATTTATAAAAATATGTATTCTAGAAAAATTTAACCCCTGGGACTCCCTTAGGCTTATTTTGATAATTTTTGTCAAAAAGGAATAAATAAAGGCATCCAGCTCGAACTAACTATGATACTAATCCAAAATCAATTTTTTGTATTTAATGGAGCTGTCTAAATCACTATCTGATTCTCAATAGACAAAATGTTGATAAAAGTCAAATTAATGGCTTTTAAAGCCTCTAAGAGTCTCAAACTCTTTTAAATCACTTTTGAACATATTAGAGATCGTGGTAACCCACCCAAGACTCACAAATGGCATTTAACACCTATAGAAAAGGGTAAAATGTTAAAAACACTTAAAGAGGTTAAATTTACAACTGTAGATGTTATGTTATCCACCACTAAAACACTAGTTCATCCTTGAACTAAAAAGGAATTAAAGTACCTGAAGAGATAAAAAGCTAGGGGGTTTTAAGACATATATCAGACTCAACCTCTGAAGTAGCCTCCTCAATGGGATGATGTATCTACTAGGCCTTCACTAAATCAACATTTTTAGACCATAAATTCCTAGCCTGCCTATCTAGGATGGTACTAGGCTCCACCTCTAATGATTAATCATTGTATAATAATATAAAAACCAACTTGATCACATGTCCATTATCTTAATGATATCATTTTAACATAGAATACCAGATGGAAAGCTGACAGATATGGAGGCAAAGATAGCTTTACAACATATCTCTATACTTCTTATTAGAACCCTTATGGGTTACACCAAATAGTGAGGAAATAGGTCCCTTATATTCAATCATAGGTAATCAAACAATATAGAGCAAGAAAACTAAAGACAATATAGAAAGAGTAAAAACACAATATTTTTACGTAGAAACCCAGGAAGGGAAAAGCCATGGATAGCCCTCACAAGAGCCAAAGAAATCCACTATAATCAACCTCCTGATTACAATATATATTTTAGCCTAACTCTCGGTACTTTGCGCTAGTAGCAAATCTACTACAAGCTCATCTTAGTAACTCTACCAAGGACTCTCTCTATATTGATTAACTCTAATAAGCTTCACACTTAGACAACTCTACCTAAGCACTTCTCTAAGAAAATAAAAAAACTACTCTTACAATATGAGTAGTTCATTTACAATTCAGCACTCAAGAACACTCAAACGTACTACAAAGATAGGATCATGAGTAATGCTTGAGCAGTCTTGAGAATGGAGTTTTTGTTGGATCTCTTCACTCTTTAGATTTTTGCAAAAAAACACATTTGATAAATAAGAATCTTTGTCCTTTGATAGATGAGTGATGATTAGGGCTAAAATATCATTGGCCCATATGTCCTAATCAGTACAAAATAACACCTGGAAGTTTGTTACCCAAGAGCGCAAAACTGTGCAGATAATCCATGCCAGCTGTACAGTACTTTGCACATCTAGGGACCTGGTCCCTTGTAGTTTAGCTTCTCATCATCAAAAGTAAATATAGAAATTTTCTCCCTTTTTGATTATGACAAACTAACCATACAGTTTCGAGCATCAATGAAAATTTATCATATTTAATCAGTGTGATTATCACCTGAAGATGATTGTTCCCCCTATCATCATGATTCCTCTATCACTATCATAAAACATAGGGACCTAGTACCTTGTTTTCACTTTCAGCAAAACTATAACTGCTACCCCCTGCCATTGTGCTTTACCATACTTTTTTCCCTCTATCAACATGCACCACAATCCTTACATACATGAAGTAAGTATTCCCTCTTTTGGCATCACTGAAAAGGATGAATAGTAAACCAAGAGTAAAGATAAGTATAGATAATTAAATCATGGGCATTTTGGCAATACTAACATGAAGAATAAATTTCCAAAAAGGAAAAAAATGTAACACAAAAAGAAAGGATTCATTCATAAGTAGGATAACTATCATTACAGTGCATAAATTAAATATTCTTAGGGAAAAAGCCACAAGAATCGAGAAGAATTAACAAGTGAAAGACTAAGAAGAAGAGTTTGAAGGAGTAGGGTTAGGTTGTTATTGAGATGCCTTATCTCTAAATTTGACCTAAGGACCCTATCAGTTAAGATTGACACTCTCTTCTTCAGTTCAACATTCTAAGTTCTAAGAATTTCATTGTCACATGGTTTTCTTTGGAGAGTTGCTGAATTTTCTCCTGAAGCTTGCTAATTTCTTTATTCTTGGCAGCTAGATTTACCTTCACCTCCTCTATTTCCTTACTATTCTCCCTTTGATGAATGCTACCTGATTTGATACATTTAGTCTTGGTTAATACCTTCATGCCAAGCTTTTGATGCATAGTCCCCTAGGTCCCTATCTCACAGACAATACCAAATTGGTCAAATACCTTGTTCAACCAATATCCATAAGGTTGTAACACCTCAAAAGTACACCTTGGGCACCACATGGTGATAATAGTCCAGAGAACCATAATCTAACCCATGAGCTGGTACCTGCTATGAACACTGAGTAAAATTGATAACAAAAGGTCATATGCATAATTTAACAGAGAAATGCCATGAGGTTTTAAGTAATGAATTTGATAGAATCTGTAAACAAAACTGATAATGACAACTGAAATCTGAGAACTTACTTAACTGTATGAAATATCTAAAAGCCTCTAAACTGACTAAACGAGAGTTGATGGGACATGCCTCAACTAACTCTATCTCACTACCGAACTAAAATCATAAAAATAAATCTATTCTGTCCATGAAATATAAAGACTCACCACTACTGTGGATGATAATCTGGAAGGCCTATGCACGATTTGAGAACTGAGCGTTGGAACCTATGATATGATACATCATAGAATAAGAAAAATGTATGCGATTAGTACTTTGAATGTACTGGTATGCTAAATGAGGTAGGATGATATGCATGGTTTTATGAACATGAGTAATAACTGTCTGAATATGTATAGCATAACATACTGAATATAATACATGAAATCTATAAATACTGATGATGCGTGACCCAGCATTAAATATGTTCTGAGTAAAATCTGTAAACTAAAATACTAAAATCTAATACCTAAATAACTAATAGTTGTATGCTATGGTCATGCAACTGAAACTAAATTACTAAGATGATTACTAGACTGAGATTGTGGGAGCTATTATTCAACCGACATGCCACAATGAGCAATTTTTGGGGTCTAACCTGTAACCCCAGTTGGAAGGATATTAGTACCATGACATGGGTACTAACACTGGCTGTGTGGATCCACTGATATGATGTCCCAAAGGACTAAGAGTGTCAAGCCTAAACTGACGTGTGACCCCTGCGAGGTAGTCAAACCTAAACTAATGAGTGACTCCTTATATTCTACACTGGCTACGTAGTTCTAAAGTATAGGGAATGCTACTAATGACTCAGGCTATCTGATGGGGAAGTCGCCATCGGTATACTCGCTCGATGCTAAATTCTACTCCCAACTGGACTGAGTTGAAATACTAAATTGTTATAAGTTTAATTGATTATGATGACTGACTAATCTGATAATGCTCATAACATATTCTAAAACTATTGTCAGATACTGAGACTAAATAAACAGTTAAGTTTTTGAGTATTCATAACCCCCAGGACTCGATAGCAATAATAATAAAATAGTTCTAAACTTTGAGGATCTAATATGAAAGCATTTATCAAATTTCATTTTTGTAGGCCTTTCATCAAACACTTGTAATGTGTAGTTTAAGATAAGAATTGGAATAGTATAAAACTTGGAGTAACAACATGATTTTAACATTAATATCACTTATTCATGGTTTAAATCAGTGAACAACATTATTCAAACACATAGGGTTTAATACAAACCTCAATTTCGTATAAACATGATAAATAATCAAAATTCATGGAGGTTCATAGTTAAAATCACACTTAAAAATCACGGTAACTTGTAAAGATCACAATTTTGAATTTAGAATTGGATACTTGGACTCCATGGGTAAAATAAACCCATGGATGAACATTTAACATACCTTGGTTTATAAATTTGTGAGGATTAGTGGTGAATTCTTGAGATTTGACCTTGAATCTTGAGGGTTAGAGTTTGTTATTAAAAGATAATACTTTTAATTTGGGAGAAATTGAATAAAACAAAGACCTAATAGGCTATTAGGGCTTTAATCCCATGTTTTTCATGGATTAGGGTCATGGGAAAAAGAGTAAACTGCCCTTGAGAGAAATTTAATTTTTGTCATTGAAAATCTCAATTTTGACCATCACCACGATACGGTGCTAACGCAGTGAGTCATAGGAATTTCACTATAGTTATAGTGCAAGGACAAGTACAAAATTGCACCCTGGCGCGACGTGATGCCATTGCGGTGTGTCACTGGCAAATGGAGGATCGTGAAATTACACCTTGGCACGATGCGGTGCCATAGCAATGCTTTCCTGAAAAAGGACGAACGTGAACTGGAACACCACCGCGACATGGGCTAATCACAGTGCTACACTAGAAATCAGACAATTACTAATTTTTTCTTCACCGTGATGTGATACTTATCGTGGTGTTCTACTGCTCTCACTAAAATTACCATAACTTCTCAACCGACAATTGGATTTGGGAGAAATTGGTATCGTTGGAAAGATAATTAAATTTTCTACAACTTAATGGGTCTTGATCTGGAAAATTTTGGGTATAATGAAATACATGCTCTTCAAGTTAAATAAAGCAACATTCTTATAAAAATTTCAATCAGTAAGGATTATTTTTATTTGTCTAATAGCTGGGAGTTATTTGGGGCCTTAATATACCTCAAACTAACTCATAAAACTATCAATGAATGATAATGTACTATGCATGAGCTGGAAACATGATGTTAACATTGGTTTAGATTTTTGGGGTATTACAATATCTCCCTCTTGGGAACATTCATCCTCAAATGAGACTAATTAAGCTGAAAACACTGCGGAACTGAGATTACATGCTAAATACACATGATGAAAACATGATTGTATGATTGAGTCTGAACAAGACACATGACTGAACTGGTTCTATGAATGCATGACTGACATGAGATTGATATACAGCTGAAACCGAACATGGAAAAGAGAAATTCTTAGAATATTGTTACCTTAGACTGAATCTGGGATTGCGGAGAAAAGATGAGGGTACTTGGTCCTCATATCTTATTCTTCTTCCCAAGCGGCTCCCTTAACGTAGTGATTCCACCAAAGAACTTTAACTAGGGGAACTTTTTTGTTCCTTAGTCTACGAACTTGACAATCAAGAATTTTGACTAGAATTTTCTTGTAAGAAAGATTGTTCTGAGCATGTACGCTTTCTAAGGGAACAACTATAGCTGGGTCACCAATAACTTCTTCAACAAAGAGTTATGGAATACTGGATCCGCTGATGCTAATTCTGCAGGCAACTCAAGTTCATAAGCCACTTTTCCAAAATAGCTCAAAATCCTGTAAGAGCTAATATATCGGGGACTAAGCTTCCCTTTGTTACCAAACCTGTACACTTCTTTCATTGGAGAGATCTTTTGATATATGGAATCACCAATCTCAAACTCAAGATCTTTCCTTATCACATCTGTATATGGTTTCTGTCGGCTCTAGGCTAACTTAAGCCTCTCCTTGATCAGCTAAACTTTCTCTAAAGCATCAAACACCAAGTCAGGCCCTACTAGTTTAGTTTCTCCTGCCTCAAACCAACCAATCAGATATTTGTATATCCTTCTATATAAAGCCTCAAATGGAACCATTTGAACACTGGAATAATAGTTGTTATTATATGTGAATTCAATCAAAGGCAAGTGATTATCCCAACTTTCCTTAAAATCAATTACACATACTATCAACATATCCTCAAGGTTCTAAATGGTGCTTTCTACTTGACCATCTATCTGAGGGTGGAAGGCTGTACTGAGGTGAACTTGGGTACCAAGACCCTTCTATAAAGCTTTCCAAAAGTGAGAGGTCAACTGAGTACCTCTATCTAAGATGATAGATAATAGAACACCGTGCAACCAGACCAACTCTCTGCTATAGAGTTTTGCATAGTCCTTGGCTAAAAAGGAAGTATGTACTGGAAAGAAATGGGTTGATTTGGTCATCCTGTCCACAATGATCCAAATCAAATCATGATGTTAACAAGTATGAGGCAAACCTATCACAAAGTTCATGTTCACTTCCTCTCACTTCAAAGTGGAAATACTGAACTCTTTTATAGACCTTCTTGGCTTCTGATGTTCAATCTTAACCTATTGACAAGTGGAGCACTTAGGCAAAAACTCTGCAATATCCCTCCTCATCCCACACCACCAATAGATTTCTTGCAGATCGCACTACATCATCGTGGACCCTGGATGAATAGAGTAACATGCACCATTTCTTTTGCAAGAATTCGCTATCTTAACTCACCAACACATAGCATGTATAATCTACCCTGGCAACGCAACACCCCATCTTCTCATTCGGAGAAAACCTCTAATTTTTTATCTCTAATTGACTCCCTCAACTTTACTAGACTAGGATCCCTCTTTTGCTTTTCCTTCACTTCAGCAACAAAGAACATTCTGAACTATTCTGAACCCAAAAACTACCCTGATCTGAGGTAGTTTTATACACTTTGGTATTATTATTCTAGCTTATTTCGCCTTGTTTTGAGAGCAATTCATGTGTTTAACATGTTCATAATGATATAAATAAAAATTTAAGTGTGCAAGTGTGTAATTACAATGTCCAAAGTATTTTTCAATCAAGGTTGTGCTTAATTGAGTAGTTTAGATTTCAACCCGAAAAACTAGTTTTACTAGCTTGAGCTAGGTGTGTGTCTAGTTGATCTCGGGGGATTCTAATGTGTTTAATTTTTTTCAAATATTTTAATGGTGTAATTATGAGTGGAATAACTTGTTTGTAATGAGCAAAGTTTAATTTGATTAAGTCTAGAGTAAGAAAAATAAGTGGAAGATCATTGTGAATTTGCCTTATTCAAGCTCTTGTTTTGATTTGTTGTTGAATATTGTGTTGCTTTGATCTTTAATGTGTGGTGTATGATATTGTAGGAGGATTGGTGAATTAAATACGGTGATATGTTGATGATTTAAAGGCTAAAAATTCATTAGAAATACACTGCAAAAGACACAGAAAAAGAAAAAGATGTTCCACACTTAACCAAATTTTTGAAACGTAAATTGCAGTGAGTCAACGCGTCGCGTCGACGGTGCACACAATTAAATTTTCGGTATTATGACCGACATAGTGACTTATACTTTTAACTCACAGGGATGGCACGCAATTCAAAGCAATTCAAGGCATAAGGTGGTATTATTTTAGTACAAATTGGACATTTGGACAACATAATATTACTTTTTATCTACTTAGGAAAAAAATTGGATTATATATATACAAACTGAACACGTACAATTTTTGGACAATTAATGGGACGCTTGGACTGTTTTGGATGAAAAGCAGAGGAGCTGCCACACGGTTTATTAGTTTTAATTTTACTTTGAATCTTTAATTTTTTCATACCATCTATTCAATTATTTGGATCATGATTATGAATATTAGTGGCTAAAAACCCTTTTTCCGGGGTTAAAGTCAAGAACATGATTACTATTATTTTGGATTAATTTTTGCTTATCATATTTTGTTGTTTGTTTATTCTTGTTTTAATTATTTTAAGGATTCGCGACCCTTAGAATACATATATTTTTGATCTTTTGATCTCGGGAGAGGGAATAGCGAGATAGAACATGGAAATAAACAAAGTTTGGGTTTTTATTTTTTTATAAAATAAATAATTAAACCTAGCGTCTAGGATAGGGATATGCTTAGATGTCTTTCTTGATTCATACGTAGGATGATAGCTTTAATTAACTTTATTGGATTATTACATCCTCGCTCAACGATGTAGTTGTAATGTGCACTTTAGGTAAAAGATTATAGGTTGAGAAACCATGATCATGCGATTAACCATACGAATCAACAACCACGATAAGCAACTTAATGAATTAATTTACAAAATTACAAACTCCCTTTTTATTGGTTTTTTTCTGAACTAGTTAGACTAGAATTAGATACGCAGCAAATGCAAGTACCTGTGAGATCGATACTTGGGCTTCCTTGAAGCCACTATATTACTTGATAAGACCATGTACTCTTGTGTGTGCGCTTGGGCGTTGTCATACCTTCAGCCGAATCAACCAAACGAACACCTAATCTGGCAAATTGATGAACTTCTCTAACTAACTTCTTCTTATCACCTTCAACATGAGCAACACTACCCATGGACAATCTACTTAGGGCATCTTTCACTACAATGGCTTTGCCCGAGTGGTACAAAACACTCATATCATAATCTTTTAACAACTCTAACTATCTCCTCTAATGCAGATTTAAATCCTTCTGTGAAAACACAAACTGTAAGCTTTTGTGATATGTGAACACATCAACATACACCCCATACAAATAGTGTCTCGAAATCTTTAAGAAAAACACAACAGCTGCTAACTAAAGATCATGGGTAAGGTAATTCTTTTCATGGGGCTTAATCTGTCTAGAGGAATAGGCCACAACCTTACCCCTTTGCATCAAAACATATCCCAACCCAACTTTGGAAGCATCACAGTACACAACAAACCCATCTGAACCATCTGACAATGTCAAAACTAGGCTGTAGTGAGTCGAGTCTTCAACTCCTGAAAAATCTTCTCACAAGAATCTGATCACTGAAATTTAACTTCTATAAAGTCAATCTGGACATGAGGGATATATTGATGAAAATCCTTCAACAAACCATCGGTAATAGCCAGCCAAACACAAGAAAGTCCTAATATCTGACGGAGAGATGGGTCTAGGGCTGTTTCTCACTGCCTCAATCTTTTGAGAATCGACTCTAATTCCATCACCGGATATAATATGGCCAAGGAAAGTTACTAATCTTAGCTAGAATTCAAACTTACAGAATTTAGCGAATAATTGATGGGCACTAAGAGTCTGCAATTCTATTCTGAGGTGGTCTGCATGATAATTTTCATTATTGGATTAGACAAGGAAGTCATCAATGAAGATTATGAAGAACATGTCCTATTAATACTTAAACACTTGGTTCATAAAGTCCATAAAGGCTGCTAGGGCATAGGTGAGACCGAAGGACATGACTAGAAACTCAAAGTGACATACCAAGTTTTGAAAGATATTTTTGAAATGTCATATTCTCTGATTCTAAGCTGATGATATTCGGATCTGAGGTTTATCTTAGAAAAATAACTGGCACCCTGAATTTGGTCGAACAAGTCATCAATTATAGGAAGTGGATTCTTGTTTTTGATTATGACTTTGTTCAACTGACGATAGTCGATACACATTCTAAGAGAGCCATCTTTCTTATGAATAAATAGGACTAGTGCTCCCCACGGGGAGATGATGGGCTGATAAATCCCTTATCTAGGAGATCTTTCAACTATTTTTCAACTCTTTGAGTTTGGACGGAGCAATTAGGTTTAACGAAATAGAGATAGGCTGAGTATCTAGAAGAATTTCTATTCAAAATTCAATTTTCCTTTCCGGAGAAACTCCAGGAAGATCTTCAGGGAACACATCTAGAAATTCCCTCACTACTGAAATGGACTCAAGGTTAGGATTCTCAAAATTAGAGTCTTTGACTCGAGCAAGATGATAAATACACCCCTTGGTTATCATTTTCCTCGCCCTAAGGTACAAAATAAATTGACCCCTAAGAGCTGTAGTACTATCCCTCTATTCAAGGACTGGTTTATTTGGAAACTGAAAATGAACTACTCTATTTCTATAATCAACTGAAGCATAGCATGAGTGGAGCTAATCTATGGCAAGAATGATGTGAAAATCCATGTTCTCTAACTCCACAAGATCTACTGAAGTGACTTTCTGAGATATTATGATCGAATAGTTCATGTATAGCTGCCTGGCTATAATAGAGACACCTACTGGGGCAGACACTAAAAAGGGATCTTCTAGGATTTCAGGACTGACTCCGAAGTTGATAGCTATGTAAGCAATTACAAAAGAAAAAAGCTCCAAGGTCTAATAAAGCATAAGTATGTAAATAAAAGGCCTGTAATGTGCTAGTAGCCACATCAGGAGAATCTTCCTGATTCTGTCAGTACTGAAGGGCATATAATCTATTTGGACGTTGACTACAAGAAGCACTAGAAGTGGCACCCTGCTGAGTCGAGCGGCCGGTTTAAACTAATGACTGATGGGACTAGCCTTGCTGGCGCAAATCCCTACCTTTCTGTGTAACTACCTGACACTCCTGAATCCAATGGCTCGGATTTCCATACCTAAAGCATACATCACTACCCGCTCTACACTCACCCTAATGGTTTGAACCACATTTCTGGCAAAGAGAATTTGTATGACTACTATTGGCATTGCCTTTGGACTTAGATCCTGGCGCCCTATCTCGATTATTATTTCTGAATTTAGGTACTGGGGCACTATATAAAGGTGGAGCTAGGACCGAATATTTCTGAAAAAACTAAGGATGGCTCTCACCTTCTGACCTTGGCTGATTAAAATTAAATCTACCTGTTATAGCCTTCTTTTTCTCCTTTTCTCTCTCTTTTATTATTTGCTACTCAATCTGTTGAGCATGGATCATCAACCAAGATTAGTCCATCCCCTTAATCAGTATTACAGTCCTACACTTATTGACCACACTGTCAAGTACACCAGACAAAACTTTCTCATCTTAGACCTGCTATCAGCTACCACATGAGGAGCATATCTAGCTAACTAAGTAACCTTAAGGGAATTTTCCTTCACACTCATGTTGCCCTGCCTCAAATTTATAAACTCTAAAACCTTATCCTCTCTCAACTCCAATAAAAAGAACATATCTAAGAAGGTAGTAGCAAACTCTTTCCATTTTATAGGCCCTGCATCTACAACTCTATCTACCTTTCTATGCTTAAACCACTATGAGCCATAACTTGCAATTGATAGGTAGATAACTCAGCACTCTCACTAGCAGTTACCCCCATAATATCTGTTACCTTCTGTACCATGTCTATGAATTCCTATAGATCCTCTTCAAATTTGGATCCTAAAAAAGAGAAGGGTTCGTTAAGTCCCGAATCCTAGTTGCGGTAATATTAGCCACTAGGTTGGTTAGAATAGTGGTTGGCTATAAATTCTAAGCCTCTACAGAGTGAGATAGAGTAGGGAATACAACTCTGACCACTTCATAAGAAACATGCTCATTCAGGGGATCTTCCTGAATGGGCAGATGTGCTGGCTATTTTACGTTTCTTCTTCCATTTGTCTTTTTGGGAGCCATGTTCTATAAATGAAAGGATTAATAGATTTTACAGAGATTTTAACATGAGCTCATGCTAAATCGCATGACATAAATTCTAAAATAAGGGAAACTTTTCATAAAATGCCTCGTAGCCTCTTGTATATAGGTGTGGCGCACTTTATACCTATGCATAGGTCTCCACTTGGTGTAACTTTCATACTTACTAGCAAACTTTTAAACCTTAGGCTCTGATACCAAGTATGTAATGCCCCAAGAGTTCACCCTAGGCACTATACGATGCTTGTAATCTCAAGGGACCACAAGCTAACCCATGAGCTGGTACCTGGTGTGAGTAATGAGTAAAACTAATAATAAAAGGTCATATGTGGAATTTAACTGAGGAATGCAATAAGGTTTTAAGTAATAAATATGACAGAATCTGTAAACAAAACTCATAATCACAACTGAAATTTGAGAACTAACTAATTGTTTGAAATATCTGAAAGCCTCTAAACTAACTGAATGAGAGCTAATGGGATAAGCCCCAACTAACTCCAACTAACTACTGAACTAAAAGTATGAAAATAAATATAGTATATCTTTGAAATATAAGGACTCACCACTGCTGTGGCTAATAATTTTGAAGGTCTATCCATGATTTGAGAACTGAGCGTTAGAACCTATGATATGATACATCATAGCGTAAGAAAATAGTATGCGATCAATACTTTGAATGTACTAGTATGCTAAATGAGGAAGGATGATATGCATGGTTTCATGAACATGATTAATAATTGTTTGAATATGTAGAGCATAACATATTGAATAGAATACATGAAATCTATAAATACTGAGGATGTGTGACCAAGCATAAAACATGTTCTAAGTAAAATCCATAATCGAATATATTGAATATGATAGATGAATAACTGATATCTGCATGTTATGGTCATGCAACTAAAATAGAATTACTGAGCTAATTACTGGACTGAGACTGTGGGAGCTAAAATTCAACCTACATGTCCAAATGAGAAATTTTAGGGTCCAACCTATAACCCTAGTTGGAAGGTGTTAGTACCATGCCACGGGTACTGACACTGGCAGTGTGGATTCACTGATATGCTATCTCAAAGGACAGAGAGTGTCAAACCTAAATTGATGGGTGACCCTTGGGAGGTAGTTAAGCCTAAACTGATGGGTGACTCCTCCAATCCTATGCTGGCTGTGTAGTTCTGTAGTATACGTACTACTACTAATGACTTTGCGTATCTAACAGGAAAGCCATCATCCCTACACTCACCCAATGATAAATCCTACTCCTAACTTGATTGACTCTGAATATCCTACTCCTAACTTGATTGACTCTAAATACTTATTTGTTCTAAGTTTAACTGATAATGATGACTGACTGATCTGATAATGCTCATAACATATTCTGAAACTATTGTAAGATACTGAGATTAAATAAATAGCTAAGTTTGTAGGAATTTATAACCCCCAAGACTTGATAGCAATAATAATAAATTAGTTCTAAACATGGAGGATCTAATATGAAAGCATTTATCAAAATTCATTCTGGTAGGCATTTCATCAAACACTTGTAATGCGTAGTTTAAGCTAAGCATAGGAATAGTATAAAACTTGGAGTAACAATATGATTTTAACATTAATATCACTTATTCATGATTTAAATAAGTGAACAACATTATTCAAACGCATAGGGTTTAATACCAACCTCAATTTCGTATAAACATGATAAAGAATCAAAATTCATGGAGGTTCATGGTTAAAATCACACTTAAAATCATGGTAACTTGTAAATATCACAATTTTGAATTTTGAATTAGATACTTGAACTCCATGGATGAACACTTCACATACCTTGGTTTATAAATTTATGAGGATTGATGGTGAATTCTTGAGAGTTGACCTTGAATCTTGAGGATGGGTTTGTTCTTGAAAGAGACTACTTTTTATTTGAGAGAAATTGAATAAAATAATGACCTAATAGGATATTGGGGTTTAATATCATGTTTTTCACGAATTGGAGTCATGAAAAAAAGACCAAATTGCCCCTGGGAGAAATTTAATTTTCATAACTGAAAATCCCTATTTTAACCATCACCGTAATACGGTGCTAACTTGGTGAGTCACTGGAATTTCACTATAAGTGTATTCCAAGGACGAGAGAAAAATTACACCTTGGCATAACACGATGCCATCGTGGTACGTCACTGGAAAAGGGATGATCGTGAAATTGCACCGTGGCGCGATACGGCACGATCACAGTGCTTTGCTGAAAAAGGACGAACATGAACTTGAACATCACTATGATGAGGAATAATCGTGGTGCTACACTGGAAATTAGACCATTGCTAATTTTTCCTTCACCGCAATACGGTACTTATTGCAGTGTTCTATAGCTCTCACTAAAGTTGCCATAACTTCTCAACCGACTATTGGATTTAGTTGAAGTTGTTATAGTTGGAAATATAATTCAATTTCCTACAACTTGGTGGGGCCTTGAGCTGAAAATTTTTTGGGTATAATAAAAGATATGCTCTCTTGAAGTTGACTAAAGCAACATTCTTATCATATTTCAATCAGTAAGGTTTATTTTGATTCTTCTAATAGCTGGGAGTTATTTCAATCATGTACTATGCATGATCTTGAAACATGATGGTAACATTGGTCTGGATTTTTAGGGTATTACAAATTCCATACTTTCCATTCTTTCCAAGAACCAATTTGTGAATGTGGTCAATCATTAATGTAGGTAGATAAATGAATTCAAAGCTACTAAGGCATTCCATTACATATAAATCAGTTGCTGAGGCAATGCTTTTCCTTAGTGACCTAGGCAGAATCACCTTGTTCACAAAGTCAAAAACCAATCCAAACTTACTTTTAAGTAATTTCCTCTTCACTATAGCCGAAGATTTTTCTTTGACCTTGGATTCATATGCTAAGAATTTTATTGAAGGCAGCTACTTGGAGATGGATCTCACCCCACATATAGGTACTCCTAAAATCATTCCCAGTGTTTCCTCATTCAACTTTATTTTCTTTTCTTAGACCTGTGCATTCAAATTTATCCCATCTTCTAAGAATTCTAAAGTGAGATAGAATTCTCTGACTATGTCATAATAAATAGTGGGAATAGATCCATCTATTAGATGCATCTAACCTTGACGTTTAACCAGCTCGACTAATTCCACCATACCAGGTTCTGCTAGCACATTTGAATAAAAATTCCTTCTAGTTAACACCTTTTGATTCTTCAAGAACATGTTTCTAACTTCATGGATACAACCTCACTTTTCTCCCCATTCTTTCTTCTAGTATAAGTGATCACAAATTCTGTTTCAGTTACCCTTTTCATCTTAGGACTAGGTCCCTCAAGAATTAATCGCTTCTCAGTAAAACTTCCAAACTATTTTTCAAAACTTTTTGGTGTTTTACTTACATCGGTTATTTTATGATCAACTAAGTTTTTCCCTGGACTATTTTACAACAAGGTGAGATTTTTGGAAACCTAGGTTTCATGCACCACAATTCTATCAGACCAATTTTGATGATTAAGGAATGATTCTTCATTAACAATTTGAGTGATGAAGGATCTAAGCTTTGGTAGAATAGGAGAAGAGGGATGTTTTTCAGGAATGTTTCGAAAGTTTTTTCACAATGCTAAGCTCATAATCCTTTGAAGGACATTCAAATGGAAGAGTTGCAGCCATCAAGAAGATTTTTTTTTAACAAGGCTATTAGGGATTTGGATTTTCCTTTTTGATAAAAGATTGAGTGGTACATCTGGATTAGAGGAATAATAGGCACAAAAAAGGGTTTTCTAGGGGAATCAGATATGAATAATTTTAAACTTTTAGGTGAAACACCATCCATTTTAGAATAGGATTATAATTTTTTAACACAAGGATAATGAGGGTGTGTATTTTTCCTTACAGAACATACAAAATTTACACGTACATGATACTAATAGGATAGGTGGGACTAAGTTGATCTACAGTTTGAGTGAATGTTTAGTTTTGTGATTGTCACATCTGTCCACCTCTAAAGTTTCTCCCATGGGTGTATACCAGCAAGGGTATGGTACTGATATAGACAAACATGTACCTAGTTTTCGAAGGATATCTGCCTCCTAAACATAACAAAATTTTTGAAGAGACACTGATTCACATGTTAGGTTTGATAAATTTAAATCACTTCGTACTTAAACCTTATTATCCTCAACACACCCTTTTTTGGAACTATTAAGAGATCAACCATTAGCTCTGACAACTAGGTACAAGCCTTTGCTTCATTCACACTACTTTAAGCTCCTTCTTTTGAGAAAAATTCCTTTAGGACCAGGTCCCTCAAAATTCTGTCATGACCATTTTTATTGGTCCTCTACTTGAGATGGTATTAGTGACTGTTATTCTAAATTAACATCACTCTCATTTGTACCTTTCAGACTTTCAAAATCATCATCATTAATGAATTCTTCAATTTCTGAGATTTTACAGCCACTAGGGATCAATACCTTTTGTGATTGATCAGGAGCTCCATTCAGTCTTTACCTTGAGAATTCTAGTTGTATTTTGTAGGGACGAGGTCTTTTGAAATCAATTATTTCTCCTGAGACACTTCCATCTTTAAGTTTCTTGAGCAGGAGAATACAATTAGACCCTTCAACATTAAGATTTTTGATCACTTCTTTTTAAAGATCATTTTTACTGCAATTTTCTTCTTCATACCTGAGACTATGATCACTTTTCAGATTTAGGAACCCACCTGTGTCTAAGTTTAAAATAGTAGGATGGGGTGATCAAATCCTTCTTGGTCTATCCAGGTAGAGAGTCTTGTTTCACATTTTTCTGAGGCTTGAAACCCATATAATATGCATTCCCTTGCTGAATATATCTAGAACCATTCATTGTAGCTCTAATCCAGCTTTGACAATTTTGTTTTATGTGCCCATATATTCCACAATGAGTATATAAAAGCTTGTCGACCTTGTTCTTAACATCATGATAATCCTTGCTTTGACACCCATTAATTTGAATTGCTTCTTGATAACCATGACCCTTCCTATTATTAGAAACTTAACTTGTTAAGTAAAAAAGGATATGAGAGTATGAAGACCATTGTAGGGATTTTTAAAGTTCTTCCTTCATATGGACTAGGTCCCTCTTTAATTCTTCATTATTCAAGAGTGCAGACATAAGATGCTTTTAGGAATCCACCAATTTTTCTTGAAGCTCACCTAAAACTGTGATGCTTCTTTTTTCCCTTTACTCTCAGAAACATCTACTTTCTCCATTTGTCTTACCAAGATCAGGTTTTCAAATTTGAGCTTAGCAACTTTTTGCTCAGTTTCAGATATCTAGAGAGTCACAAATCTATAAATTCTAGCTCCTGATCTTTTATCTTTCCTTAGATAACATTATTTTTCTCTTTATCAAAAGCACTGTTAGCTTTCTCCAGTTTATTAACTAAGCTTAAATTTTTGGATTTCATCTTTGCATCCAATTTCTCAGTATTAGATATCTGGAGAGTAGAGATATCAACTCAAGCTCTTGACTTTCTACCATTTCTTTTATAGTATTTTTTCATTAGTAATTTCAAACATAGAATTAATTAATACATTGGCAAGTTATTTATTTTCTAGCAGAGTAATTCTCTAAGTTTTCTTTAATGTCATAAAGGGTTACCTTATTTTCTTGTTCATCTTTAGTGTTTTCCATAAAAACAAATAAGGAATCAAAGGCCACTTTCTCATCCTCAATTGCCAACATGGAAACATATCCCTGCTTCCCACCTTCCTCAGTTTCACTAGAGGAGTCTCCCCACATTGCTAAAGCTTGCCTTACTCCATAATCAGCTGCAGCCTTTTTCCTTATTTCTATAGGGACTTGGTCTGTTCTTTCCTTTGTCACCACCAGTCTTGAGATATTCCTGATATTCAAATTTTTTCATTGGACAATCTTTAATGAAGTGCTCAGGACTTCCATATTTGTGACTATCCTCCATAGTGCCTCCCTTTTTGCTGCTACTCCCACTTCTTTGAAACTGGCCACTTTGTCTCAAAGCTCTAACTATTCTTTTTTCCAAACAGGAAACATCAATGTCTTCTTCATTAGTCTTATTTAACTACTTTTAGTGTCAAATATTTTTCCTTCTTTCCTTCTTTATTCTCTTGTTCTTGTTGCTTCTTGAGTTCATAAGTCTATAAATTTACTATAAGCCCATTCATAGTTAGAGTTTTTAGGTTCTTTGCCTCAGTAATAGCATCTACTTTTCTATCCCAGGATTTGGACGAATAGCAAGAATCTTTCTCCATTTCTTAGACAGTGGAATAACTTCTCCTAAGTAGTGTAGCTTATTTGTGATGGAAGTGAATCTTGTATACATTTCATATTTTGTCTCTCCTTTTTTCATGGTAAAGGTTTCATATTGGCTAGTCATCATGTCAACTTTGGAATCCTTCACACTAGTGGTTCCTTCATGAGTTGTCTTCAAGCAGTCCTATATTTCCTTAGCTATTTCACAAGCTATGCCACAGACAAGCATTTTCTTTGCTTTGTAGTTTTTCTTAATTTTTTTCTATCACTATCATTTAATTCCCTCTTGCTTTTGATAATAATATTTGTAACATCTCCTTCTTTGAATATTCGTATAGGTACATAAGGACTATCAAGAATGATATCCATTATCTCACTATCCTCTGCCATAATAAAGCCAAACATCCTTATTTTCCACTACCGAAAGTACTGTCCATTGAATCTAGGAGGTCTAGTGATTGATTGCCCTTCTTCCAGGTTATGTGGAGCATCCATTCTAACCAGGACACTGTAGGTGTGAACCTTTTAGAGTGACCTCTGTTTGATACTAATTATTAGAAACCTTGGGGGTTGCACTATACAGTGAGGGACCAGGTCCCTCAGAGTCAATCACAGGCAATCAAACAATAGGGATCAGGAAAACTAAAGATAGTACAGAAAGATTAAAAGCATAATATTTTTACGTGGAAACCTAAAAAGAAAAAAACCACGTCTTTCCCTCAAAAGCACCAAATAAATCCACTATAATCAAACTCCTGATTGTAGTTTTTATTTGATCCTAACTCTAGTCTCCTTGTGCTAGTTGATACTCTACACAAGTTCATCTTGGTAACTCTACCTAGGACTCTCTCTACACTAATTAAGTTTAACTAGCTTCACACTTAGGCAACTCTAACTAAGCACTTCTCTCAACAAATGAAAACACTAGTCTTATAACATGAGTAGTTCATTTACAATTCAGCACTCAAGAACACTCAAACATACTACAAAGATAAGATCATGAGGAATGCTTAAGAAATCTTTAGCATAGATTTTTTGCTACGTCTATTAACTCTTTACATTTGTGCAAAAAAACTTTTTGATGAAGAAGTATCTTCGTACTTTTATATATGAGAAATGATTAGGGCTGAAATATCATTGGCACAGCAGCCTTAATCAGCACAAAGGAGCACCTATAAGTTTGTTACATAAGAGGACAAAATTGTACAGACAACTCGTGCCAGCTGTAATGTACCTTGCACATCAAGTGACCTATTCCCTTGCAGTTTAGCTGCTCAACACCGAAACTACATATAGAACTTCTCAAGAATCTCAAAATGGCAAATAAGCCTCGAAATGAGCTTCGTATTGAAACACCCTAGATTTTATCCCTTGGAAAATTCCTTAGCCTTCAGCTCATAATCTTTATAACAATTCATCATAAGAGTCATATGGTATGGGTATGGGTTAGGTGACCCAAATCATGACGTGTCTAATGAATAGTGGTTTTGGTTTTGTTGTGGTTATGACTTGGGGGTATAAGATATTAGGGGTGGTGATGAGCCATTAGGATGATCCTTAATCACACTAGAAACTTAGTGACTTGACTTGGGTCTAAGTATGAGTGGCTCTCTAAGAGCCGCAAGGATAGGTTATAAGTGTTAAGGTTGGTTTGTATATTGTCCATTATCCAAACCCTTAGGTTCTATCTTGGATACAACTAAATCACATGAGTTATCTGGTTAGGTCACGAGTGGTGTCATGGAGTCGTTGAGTGGTGTCATGGAGTCGTTTGGTGGATAGTGTATAGTTGACCAAATCTCTGTATTAGTAATGACTCAAGGGTACAAGTCGTATGTTGTGGTCATGAGTTACAGGGCCGACTCATAACCACCTACGATCTTTTTATAATTTTAAGTTGGTGGCATTCTGGATATTTCCCCTTTTAACTCCCTTTGGTACCATGAGTTAAAAAACTTTTAGGGACTTTATTAACGCATTAGTACCAATCAAACACTCTTAAAATCTCTCAAACTCTCTGTTCAAGCAAAATCTAGGTTTCTTCAAGATAATCAATTAAAACATTCAAGGGTGGTTTCTCTCCATACTCCTTGGTATCTAAGACATGCTACTCCTCCCTTATTATATTACTAAAATCTCATATTTAATGTATGATTTTCATGTTATTTTATGGTTTTGCATAAATGATAATGGAACTTAAATTGTTTTGGCTTAATTTAAAATTATTTTGGAAATGCCTTGGAGGACATGGTCTTGGTTTAATGGTAAATGGTGGAGTCCAATTTGATTTGTTAGTTTTATATGTCATGGTTGGAATAGACTTGCAAGCTCTAATTTTGGTGTAATGATATCAATGGTAGATTCCTATTTAAAAGACTACTTAGTAAATGGTTGGAAAGGTGAGTATGGTTTTAATATGGGCTTAAAGAAGGGATATAGCAAATTCATGGAAGGTGGAGGTCCTAGGGGGATCAAAACTAGAAACTCATGTTTGCTGATGTGAGGTTTGGTCATGGTGATCGTGTGCATGATGTCACACTTTATATTTTGAGGGAGATACTAGTCATCCCAGGTTTATTTCTCTGGTACAAATGGCTATATGCACTGGGCCCTTTCAGAGGGGAGAGATGAAGCCATATAGACTGTGAGTACCATTATTACCGTAGAGCTACACAACCCAGGTAAAGGTCTTAAATGCATGCATAACCTTGTTACCTATCCCGCCTGATATATATATGTATACATGTGATTGCATAGATTAATTATTTGGTGTTAAATTGATGGCATTATTTTACCTTATCCCTGAGTACATGCTAGAGTTCGCCCCACTAACTGTCTTTGGGCGTTATATCGCCACGCGATGCGGGAACTGGCCATACTTCTATTCCTCTTGCTCAGTTACTTGGATTTGGGGACAGCTTTTAAATTAGATTGAAGTGGTGAGCTTCTATGATATGGAAGACCCCATTTCATATTATAGACTTATTTTAATTACTTTTATTTCTTTGGTTTGGGTTTTGGATATGGTCGGGGGCATGTCTCGACTACATATTCTTTGATTCTGGTTAGAGGCTTCATCGGACTACTATGGGCAAAGGCGGTGTCAGTATTAGTGTTGTCCTTGGTATTAATATTGGCATTAGGATTGGTATTTTTTGGATATTTGGTTATGACTTTTTGGTCACGGTTATATACTTTATTAAATGTATTTAAATTGTTATTGACTTATCTTGTTATAAGTTCAGAATTCATCCGACATAAGGTGCAGGGATTTTATGGTTGTGTATTGGGAGTGATCTCCGGTCTCGGTTGGACATGATATACCTGACATGAATAGGTCCTAGTTCAGGTCATGTCATATTTTCTTTTTGAACCTAGTCATACCCTTTAAGGGTAAAACCTACAAAAATTGATCTCCAACTATGAAGAAGATTCCAAGGGCTCGATAGTTGGCATAACTCTTCTGCCTACTCTGGGCAGTCACTAGCCCTTACTAAATAAGTCTCACACAAAAAATTAAATATCTTACCATATTTATGCCCCAAGGCCTCACCTAAAATGAGTCAAACCATCCCACGGGGGATATACACCTCCTCCTACATAAATCCTCAAAAGATGACATCTGAATGCTAGAATTTAACTATTATTGTAGGTGAACTTGGGTCCTAATAACCACTAAAATTCATAACACATACTCGAAGCATGTCTTGTAGCTTATGAATAGTCCTCTTAGACTTACCATTTTTCTAAGGAAGTAAATGCTCAAATCAAGTTGAGTAACCAACTCACTCTGCATAGTACTCTAAAATCTCAAGGTAAATTAAGTATCTCTATAAAAAGCAATAGATATAGGGAAACCACAAAATTGAACGATCCCTCTGATATAAATCATAGATAACTTCTCATATTATAATTCGCCCTCACCGGCACAAAATACACTGATTTGATCAATCTATCAAAAATCACACAAATAGAGTCAAATTTCCCCAACGTTAGGGGTATGCCAACTATGAAATCCATATTGATCCTCTCCCAATTCCACTCGAGAATGGGCATATTCTGTATCATACCTATCAGTTACTGATACTCATACTTCACAAGTCATGATACATCTAAGCCACTCCTAGGTAAGTGAAATACCTCGAACAATGAGTCTCTTCAGAAATAAGTTCGACCCATCCACCAAACCTCAATTCACATACTCGGACACTAATTCTCAAAAGACCATCAAAGTCAAAGATGTTGCCTTTGCTTCTCCATTCAATACCCTCTCTAAAATCACCCTCAACCTATCGTCATCAAATTTGTGAGCCCAAATTTTCTCCATCAAAAAACACCTATCGTCAATAAAGGAAGAAACACGCTCAGGTTAAGAAATATCAACCCTAAACAACTGGTCAGCTATGTACTGAACTTCAAAGATAAAAGGTCGCTCCCAAATCAAGCGATGAGCTAAATTCCCATACTCGCCATATTTCATCGCAAAGAATCCTCTACTATATTAGACTAGGTTGAATGATGTAGAATAGTGCCATCATAGTACTTATAAAACTCAAGTCAGCATTGATGTCTCATACAAGTTCTTGCAGGGCAAAGAAGTACTAAAGGCTATGACGCTCGAAAAAAACCTCACAATGGACTCCAAAAAGTAATGTCACCATAATTTAATGAAAAAATAACCCTAAAAACTCCAAATCATGGGTATGGTAATTCTTATCATGGAGATTCAACTGAAGAAAAGCATAATAAATTGCATTGCCTCCTATATTAATACAACATCTAAGACAACTATAGAAGCTTCACAAAATAGTGTAAGCATACGCTATATTTGGGTAAAGTTATGTAGGAGTTGAAGTCAACAACTCTTTGAGATTTTAAAAGATCCCCTCACTGGCATCCGACAACTAAAATACAATCTTTTTCTGCATTGTCTTGGTCAAAGGAGTCGTAATAAAGAAGAATCTTTGTACAAAGCATAAATTATAGCCAACTAACCCAATACAACTTTGAATCACAATAGGGAGAGAGGGCCTATCCCAATAAAAAATTACAGCTATCTTGGTTGGATCGACCATAATACCATCCCTAGTGCATATGACTCAAAAACAAATGAAATCTAAATAAACATGCACTTGGATAACTTGGCATATAACTTGTCATCCTCCAATCTCTAAAGTAGAATCCTTAAGTGTTTCACATGATTGGTCTTGTTATTATAATAAACAAAGATATCAATGATGAATACAATCATGATGGAATCATAAAAAGGTAAAAACACACTGTTCATGAATTCCATGAATGTTGTTAGGGCATTAGTCAACTCAAAAGACATGATCAATAACTCATAGTGACCGAGTCTAAAAAGCCATCTTTGGAACATTCAAAGCTCTAATCCTCAAACAATGGTACTCAAATCTTAAATCAATCATAGAAAACATCAAGGAACACTAAAGATAATCAGATAAATTATTAATACAAGAAAGAGGATACTTGTTCTTAAAGGTCACTTTGTTTATTTGTTGACAGCCAATACATATATGCATAGATCCATCCTTCTTCTTCAAAAAAAAATAAAAAATCCCAAGTAGATACAATAGGCCTAATGACATCTTTACTCAGCATATATGGCAATTTCTCTTTTAATTTCTTTAGCTCAACCGGGCCATCCTATAAAGGGGAACGAAAATGGGCTTGTGTCAGGCTCAACATCAATGGTAAAATTAATATCTTAATCTCGGGGCTCCTAAGGAAATTCCATAGAAAACATATCCTAAAACTCTCTAACAACTAAAAATAATCCAAAAGAGGTGGTAAAGCAACACTAATATCAATAACCTAGGTTAAATAAGACAAACACTTCTTTTCTACCATGTGACGATATTAAACCTTTTAGATCCAAACTAGAAGCAACCTTTCAAGATAACCTTGGCACACTCAAAGTAGCTAAATTCATGGTCTTAGCAAAACAATCCAAAACTACATGATAGAGAGCTAACAATTCATACCCAAGATAACATAAAAATCAACCATATCTAGGACAATCAATCTACCTAGATCTCATACTCTGCAAAGGTCACTGCACATGATTGGTATACCCAATCCACCACTAAAGAATATCTTATTATGGAAGAAATAAGAAAAGGCATAATAAAGGACTTATGTATAGCATCAAAACTAGTAGTAAAGTATGTAAACACATAGGAGAATGTTGACCCAGGGTTAAATAACATGGAAATAGAACAATGGCAAACTGGGATGATAACTATGATAATAGGATTAGAAGACTCTACCTTAGGTCTAACAGGTATAACACAACATTGACCATGTCTACTCCTAGATAGATCAACTCTTCTTTTTTTTCATGAGCTCACCGAGCACCACCTCGAACACCTCTAGTACAAAACCAACCACTCTATGAACCACATCTAACTATAAAAATATGAGTAGGACAAAGCTAAAGCTAAGAACCCTTCTAGGTAGGACCTAATACATATTGAGGGTACTTGATGTGCCATGGTACCATGGCACTTATGATGCATAAAATAGTGAAAATAGGTATTTACTTAGGTCGTTTCGTCATATATGATGTGTGTTTTGGGAATGTTACTGGTGAATTGGGTCGGAAGTGGTGTTAAATGGAAATGGACAAAAATCCTTTGAAATTTATAAGTGTTAACCAGGAAAAAAATTATTTAGTCACGTAACAACTCATTGCCAGTCGTTATGTTAATAGTGTCCCATGTTGAGTTCTAGGAATAAAGTAAAGACTTACCACGACTCATTATAAGTAACTATAAGTTATGGTGTAAAGTCATTCTGAGCACATTAGCTAAAAGTTTTGAAGGTTAACAACGTGAAACTCTAGTAGTAATGAGTGAGACATCATGATTAGAACAAAAGATATAATCTGAAGGCTGAAAGTTCACTGGAGTGATATGAGTCTAGCTTATGACTCTTTACGAGTTGTGATCAGTAAAGCCAAAAGAGATTTATAACAGAAGTTGGTGAGTTGTTATCATTCCTAACGACTCATTGCCCGAGGCATGACCGTTACTGACCTGGTTTTCCTAATTTGATATTTTTAGGTTTCTTTTGTTATTTTGAGACTATAAATACCCTTAAGGTTCTTTTATAATAGGTTAAACACATTTAGATATTTTTACATAATTTTACATCTTTGATACTCTTATTATTGTGGTTTCATAATTAATAAAAGAATTTGGATTTTATTCTTTCGTCATTGTTCAATTAATTATATGTTTACTCTATTGAACGTCATGGGTTGTTGCATAATCATGAGAGGCTAATTTCATTAGTTAGGGTTGTGGAACCCTAGCGGATTAACATAGTAGAAGAAGTATGAGGTTTGGTTATATTATTATTGATGAATGTATTATTATATTCTCCATACTAATTTCTTCGTTAGATTTTGCAGAAGCAAGGACTTACTTGTATTCGCAATCATCCTCATAATGAAGTTCAAGATTGGTAAAAGAAGGTTGTAATAATAATTCGAGGTTTCCAACCCTTGTATAATAACTTAAGTATCCAAAAGGTGATAGTTAAACTAGGATCGACAATAAGGGTTAGTAAGGCGATACCCTGAGACTCACAACATGAAGGGTGATATTTACCAATGAGTCTACAAGATAGTTAGTGATACATATCTTTTCAGATTATGCATGTGCAGAATTGAGATAGTTAGATTGAGTATGAGTAAATTATAGAGTTAAGAATCTAGGGGGATTATAGTCCTAGTGTTCATTTTAAATTATTTTACAACCCAAGACATCCAAAGATTGTTACTTTTTATTGTTTAATATAAATCCCCCCATTTACTTTTTCACATTATCGAACTATTTTAGCAAGTTTGAGATACAGGTTTAACCTATTCCCTATGGGATTGACCCCAACCTAGTTGGTTTACTATATCTGACTTCGATTACTTTATACTTCATGGAGGTGTAAGTTTGGTCGACATCAAATTTTCGCATTGTTGTCGGGGAATATAGTTATAGAGTTATTTATTGAAGTTGTTGTAGTTTTAAAGTTTACTTTTTAAGTTCTTCATTGGGTATACACCGGTGTATACATGATACTAGTAGTTAAGGTAATCCCTTACTCCCACTACATCCTAACCCAAACAAAATTCTTTAGCTAAATCATATAAAAACTGAACACATACGTGATGGCCATCCTTAAGGGGTTTGAGATAATCCAAATATAGTACCTCTCCATCCTCTTAGAGTTCAATATAGTGTTGACCAACAAACTGAGAAATTATTTGTAGCGAACTAGAGGAGAAAAGAAGATGCCCAGAATTTAGCTCAGCAGAAAAAGCTGGCAAGGCAAAGACCAACAGTTAATCATCGAGCAGCACTCAATGAGGACCAAGATAAAAAGAAGGGGTAGAGCTCAGGTTGTCCCTGTATATTAATAATTGCAACCATATAAGGATCTAGAGAAGGATATGGGGTACGTTGATCCTACCGAGACAGGAGCTATATATAACACCCCAATTCGCTGAACTAGAATACTGCATGGTGCTCATGACGCCGAGGGACCACAAGCCAACCCATGACTGATATATTTACCTATAAACTACATAATATCTTATAAAATATGCAAAAACATAAACTGTAAGGCCATAAGGTTCAATACTGATACATATCTAAAAAATATAGTATAACAATACCAAAAAGAAACATAAATACTGAAGTGTAAATAGCTAATATTATATCTAGTCTGAAAGCCTCTAACTGAACTGAATAAGGAGTGGATGGGACATGTCCCCAACTAACTCCAACTACTGAAATAAACTGAAAACTGAAATCAAAATGAAATCATCATATCCTCAAAGGATGAGGACTCACGTCTAACTCTGACTGCTGATCCTGGAATCTACTGCTAATTTGGAGCTCATGCCTTTGAACCTATGGTGTAACATAAGAGAAAGCACCATAGCGCAAATGCTTCAGTACGTCTAAATATACTGAGTACACGAGTGAGGTAGCCTAAATGCAAAGGGTTATATGCATGAAAATACTGACTGATATGAACGTGAGAGTACATACATGCATACATAACTGTAACTGAACTCGAAGAGATACTGACTACTGAGTCTGAATACCGACAATATGAGTGTACAGATAATGAAATTCTAAAAGACTGAGTTTACTGATATTGATATGTAAATCACTAATAAGTGATGGATCTGATACTGTATTACTTAATACTGGGAGACTGATACTATATTACTGATAAAGGATGATTGTTTCTGATAGTTCAAATTATGAAGAACTGGTCTGATTGACTGTATCTGACAATCCTGAAGCTGAGTATTGATAGCATAAGTTCTGATAACTGTTGTGATTGATAGCATAAGTGACCATATCTCACAGTCCATATATCTGAAGGAAACTATCTGAGTTTCCTTCAATTTCTAAGTTGAATGTATCTGACAGCCCTGATATATTGAAATATGAAGAACTATCTGAGTTCTTTACTGAGACTGTGCAGCTATAGCTGACATTCCAAAAATCTGTAATTGAAACTATGGGAAGTAGTTATCTAATTGACATGCCCTAAATATGCTACAATAGCTAAGCTGAGGTCTAATCTCTGCCCCGATTGGAGGGGTGTCAATACCGCACCACTGGTAAGGACAACTGTGAAAACCCTATACTGGCAGGTACTCAATGAGAACGATGGGAACCCTAAACTGACGGGTTAAGCCACCTTATCAACCCTAATCTAATGGGTTAAGATATCTCAACCTATGCTGGCTACGTAGTTCTAAAACACAAGGATGACTACAAAGAATCACACCCTGAACTGGCGGGTGAGATCCCATCTTTGGGTTCACTCCGTGCTAACATCTACTCCCATCTGAATGACACTGAACTGAATAACTAAGCTAAACTAAATAACAAAACTGAACTAATTAGCTGAACTAATACTGATTAATTGGACTGATACTAGTGGTATTGTTTAGCAGAGCTAAACTAAGTTAACTGGATTCCAGTGACTGAGTGAATGTACTGAGTTCTGAGGACTGGTTGAGAGTACTAAAGTTACTGAGATTGACTGTGAATACTAAGGTTGCTGAGGTTACTGAGCACTGAGATTACTGAGATTTTTGAGTTTTCCTGAGTCACATGACTGACTGAATTCTATAGGTCATGGCTTGACTGAGAGTATCGTGAAAACATGACATGTATCTAGGCACACAACTTTATTTTTCGAGTACAAGTAACCCTAAGACTCAATGAAATGAAACTGACATACATGACTGACTTGATCATAAGAGTAGAGTCCATAATTTATAATGTCATTAGTAGGGATCTCATACTAAGCATGGTTATTAACAATGTATTGCATGGAAAGGATTTCATATTACATGGAAGTACTTATACAATCTTAATATCATGCTCATTGCATAATCACATTGGCAACACATACCAATAGCATGGAAGTTCATGTGGATTGCATGGTTATCATACATCTTGTTCATAAGTAGGATTTGCAAATAAACATAACATAAGCTCATAAAAATAGTTCATGAGTATTCCAACAACATTTACAAGGCACATTAACAATATAGAAGTCATTGGAACGTAAGGGCATATCATGAATCCTTTACTTAGTCACAATTTAGATATACTGCATGATTTCTAGTTTCTTAGGCATTTTATCAAACACCTTACATGAACATCTTAAGCATAGGTGAAATCATCAAATTATACATCATGAACAACCAAATTTCCATATTTCCAGCTCATATGATATCATGAATTCATAAAAACATATAAAGATTCCATCTTGAGAATCACCCAATATCAACAACATGATCATCAACACTCAACAATATAGAAATCATACTTTATAATGAAAAAGAGGGATTTTCAGCTTTATGGATGAAAGGGATCCATAAATCAACTCACGCATACTATTATATAGCAAACAAACAAGTATCAACATGGGTATGACCATATCATCACAATCAACCAAGATTTTATATTTTAAAGATTGATTCTTGAACTTCATGGATGGAAGGAATCCGTGGATGAACACTACACATACCTTGGAAGGGAGGTTCTTGATGATTGATGGAGGAATTTCCTTGAAATTGGATCTTCAAGCCTGATTATGCAACCCTAGTTATTTTTCTCCTATGGTTCTCTTGGATGATGAGATTTGACATGTTAATAGGGTTGTAATATGTTTAGAAGCTATATATTTTGTAGGGTTAAGTTTAGGGATGTGTAAAGAGTGTTAAAAGACTTAATTATCCTTAAAATAACTCAAAACGTAGTGTTTTTGGCACCTGGAATTGAATTAGTTGGCGCCCAAGTGATCGCCTATGCTTGGGTTGGGCGGCGCCTAACCAATCTCCTATGCTTACTATCTCTCACGAAAATGGGCATAACTTTTTGCTTGGGTATTGGATTAACGCAAAATTGGTATCATTGGAAAGCTAATTAAATTTTCTACAATATTTTGGTCTAAATTAGCCAAAATACCACATTAACATTGAGTTATACTCATTCAAAGATAACCCTTGCAAAATCAAACACTAAAACTTAATGGATTCAAAAACTCTTAGCTTGTATTACCTTAAGTGACTCATATGAACATGCTTAATGTATCATAAGCTATCTTATCGCTAGGATACTTATTGTATGTCATACACTAAAATGCTACTCACAGGACAGGAGGTTTCATACGTAGGAAAAAAAGGGTTCGTCTCCTAGCTTAGAAACATACGGGGTATTACAATATCTCCCCCTTGGGAAGATTCATCCTCGAATAGAAATTAACTAAAGTGGGAGAGATGATAAGATGAAGTACGTACAAGACATACACTACTGAAACATGGGTTCATGACTGGCATGAATGAAATATAAGCACAACATACTGAATATGCATATCTGATACACAACTAAAAGACTGAATCCATGCATATTTGATGCATGATTATATGATTGACATGATACGTGAATGCATGACTGAAAGTACTGATGAGCTAATCACGCATATCTGATATGTGAATTCATGACTAAACTTACTCATGAACATGCAACGGTAAAGGTATCAAGTTTAAACTGAAAACTGAGTATGGAACTGAATACCAAGTTTGGTACTAAAATAAGAACATGAGAATGAGTAAGGTTACGGAAAAATATTACCTTGTACTGACAATACCGATAAGTTTGATATTAATTACTCCATATGCATGACTGGAAACATGAGAACATAACTAAGTTTGGGACGTGATAAATATACTGAATATCATGATCTGAACTGAATTTTGAAAATATGGCATATGACTGAAGTTAGAGTTTGAAGGTTAACTTATGAGTACCCCTTCTCTAAACTGGATTCATTAAAAGAAAATAGAGCAGCATGTTTATGTCATGAAATTTTGGGGGTATGATGTATCTCCCCCTTGGGACACTATGTCCCTCAAAGAATACTGAATTGGATGAGATACTGAGGGAAATTGAGGCGATGCGCAAGACACCTAGGAATTAAGTCATGACTGAATAGCTAGGATCTGAAACTGAGGCATGATTCATGAACTGAGCTAAACATGAGTGCATAAATATACTAACTTATTTGATTAACTGAATAACTAATAGCTGAATACTGGATCTACAAAGCTATACTGTACTTAGTCTAAAAAGCTGGGCTAAGATTTTTTGAGTTTTATGCAAAGGAGATAAGGACTAACTTAGTAGAGTAAGGTATCTGAGCATGGATTCATGAAGTCTGTATTATTTTTAAATGCAAGACCAAGCGTACAACATGGCTCTGAGGTATTCTATAAACTGGGGTACTAAAACACTGAAAACTGAGTACTGACAACCTAAATACTATGGTAAAGCATATCTGGAACTGAACTGAGTTTCAAATCTAGTTATTAAACTGAAAATCACATTATAACTAAGCCTATAGGTAGTACAGAAGTACTAAATTTAAGGACTGAACACTGATCACTGAGTGCTGGATACGAAAACTATAATTGAGTTGGCAACTGAGTTTTTGATGGCTACATGCTGGGGACTGACATAAGTCAAGGATCTAAATGTACACTTACACTTTGTACTTTCCCAACTTCTAAATACGACCCATTACTAGACGCTTACCTTCATATTTATCATGACATTCAAGCCTATCTTCACAACTACACCCTCGTGCCAAGTAAGCATGCAACAATCTTCTCTTATCTAAACAATTGTCATCACTACACTGTTCCATAAAGAGAGCCAACTAGAGAAGTAAATTAAGAGGACCTGAAACATGAATAGATACAAACTAAACTTGACACATAACTGAAACTTGAGGAATAAAATATCAATAGTTTGGATTTACAGATAAGGTCTGAACTGAGGATATACATAACGTAGTCTAAATGTATCTAATCTATAGAGGCATAGAATGATTCATGGAAGCTAAGTATACTGGAAAGCATGATATCCGTACATAATTCATGAGCTGCATGACCTGAGTCTAGAGTTTTCTGTACTCGTGGGACATAATTTGTAATATTGAGGGAGCTGGAACTGAACCCCTTATACTGGGAACTGAAGGCACACATGATCCCATAGAAAGTGCATAAAAGTAGATTGTGCTCATGGAACATGACTCGTACTGTAGAGTAAAAGGGACTCCTTATGCTGGAAATTGAATTCATATATGATTATGGAAAAAGAGATACATGAGCATGGTTTGTGACCATAGAGTTGATATGTAAAACATGAGTGGATTTTGTGATAGCTAAAGTACAAATCTTTGTACTGAGAAGAGGATGGGTTGGAAATCATCTTCCCTTACTGCTTTTCTATACATACTGGCACTACTACTGGAATCTTGAGAGTCTGACTTGGTCTCTTGATCTACCATCACATACCTACATTCTGTTTGACACCTTCCTATCTTACTAAACACATCATCTGATTTTGTTTCCTCATATACTGCTAATATCATATTCATACCTTCATGCTTAATTTTGAGTCAATAAACTTAAGTTTATAGCTTGTACTATTCAAGCCTACCGATCTAATCCCCATGAATACATAATCTGATCAAATAGAATAATACTATCCCAACTCTACTGCTACTAAACTTTTGGGTTCAAGAATGAGCTCTCATGATCATGAATAAAATATGTACGACCTTGGAACAATAATGAACTGATGGGATACTGTTTGAGTCTGTTGCTAATCCCATAACTGACTGTAGGGACTATCTGAGAAAGCCCTATCTTTAGGAATTTGAACTTCACTATTTCTGTTACCTTGAAAGTAAGGTAAAGTGAACATGAGGGGTGCATGATATGAATCTATATGGGTTCCTTCGAGAAACTTGCGATAGCACGATCTTGAGACATAAAATAAGGGAAACTATTCCTAAAACATCTTATAGCCTTTTCCACATAAGTGTGGTGCACAACACGCCCATGTACTAGAATCTACTTAATGCAGCTTTCAGACTTCCTAGGATACTGTTGAACCTTAGGTTCTGATACCAAGTTTGTAACACCCCGATTCACTGAACCGGAATACTACACGGTGCTCATAACCCCAAGGGACCACAAGCTAACCCATGACTGATAGTTGTACCTGTAAACTACATAATATCTCATAAAATATGCGGAAACATGAACTGTAAGGCCATAAGGTTCAATACTGAAACATATCTAAAAAATATGGTATAATAATACCAAAATGAAACATAAATACTAAAGTCTGAACATCTAATCTAACATCTAGTCTGAAAGCCTCTAACGAAACTGAATAAGGAGTTGATGGGACATGTCCCCAACTAACTCCAACTACTGAAATAAACTAAAAAATAAAATAGAAATGAAATCATCATGTCCTCAAAGGATGAGGACTCACGCCTAACTCTGAATGCTGATCCTAGAATCTACTACTGATTTGGAGCTCATGCCTCTGAACCTATGGTGTAACATAAGAGAAAGCATAATAGCACAAATGCGTTAGTATGCCTGAATTTACTGAGTATATGACTGAGGTAGGCTAAATCAAAGGGTTATATGCATAAAAATACTGACTAATATGAACCTGAGAGTACATACATGTATACATAACTGTAAATGAACTCATGGAGATACTGACTACTGAGTCTGAATACTAACAACATGAGTATACTGATAATGAGATTTTGAAAGACTTAGTTTACTGATACTGATATGTAAATCACTAATAAGTGATGGATCTGATAATGTATTACTGAATACTGGGAGACTGATACTATATTACGAATAGAGGAATGATTGTTTCTGACAGTTCGAATTATGAAGAACTAGTCTGATTGACTATATATGATAGTCCTGAAGTTGAGTACTGATAGAATGAGTTTTGATAACTATTGTGATTGATAGCATAAGTGACTATATCTCACAGTCCATAAATCTAAAGGAAACTATCTGAGTTCTATTCTATTTCTAAGTTGATTGTACCTGACAGCCCTGATATACTGAAATCTAAAGAACTATCTGAGTTCTTTACTGAGACTGGATAGCTATAGTTGATAGTCTTGAAATCTATAACTGAAACTGTAGGGAGTAGTTATCTAACCGACATGCCCTAAATATGCTATAATAGCTAAGCTAGGGTCCAATCTCAGCCCCGACTGGAGGGGTGTCAATACCGCGCCACTAGTAAGGACAACTATAAGAACCCTATACTGGCAGGTACTCAATGAGAATGGTGGGAACGCCAAACTGACGGGTTAAGACACCTCATCAACCCTAATTCGATGGGTTAAGATATCTCAACCTATATTGGCTACATAGTTCTGGAACACAAGGATGACTACTAAGAATTACACCCTGAACTGGCGAGTGAGTTCCCATCCTTGGGTTCACTCGTGCTAACTTCTACTCCCATCTGAAGGACACTGAACTGAATAACTAAGCTGAACTGAATAACTGAAATGAACTAATTAGTTGAACTAATACTGATTAACTTGACTAATACTAGTGCTATTGTTTAGCAGAGCTAAACTAAGTTTACTAGATTCCAATGACTGACAGAATGTACTGAGTTATGAGGACTAGTTGAGAGTACTGAAGCTACTCAGATTGACTGTGAATACTGAGGTTACTGAGGTTGCTGAGGTTGCTGAGCACTGAGATTACTTAGATCACTGGACTACTGAGATTACTGAGATTTCTGAGTTTTCCTGAGTCACATGACTGGCTGAATTCTATAGGTCATCGATTGATTGAGAGTATCCTGAAAACATGACATGGCTCTAGGCACAGGGCTATATTTTTTGGGTACAAGTACCCCCAGGACTCGATGAAAGGAAACTGAGACACATGGCTGACTTGATCATAAGAGTAGAGTCCATAATTTATAATATTATAAGCAGGGATCTCATACTAAGCATGATTATCAACAATGTATTGCATGGAAAGGATTTCATATCACATGGAATTACTTGCACAATCTTAGTATCATGTTCACTGCATAATCATATTAGCAACACATACCAATAACATGGAAGTTCATGTGGATTGTATGGTTATCATACATCTTGTTCATAAGTAGGATTTGCAAGTAAACATAGCATAAGCTCATAAGAATAGTTCTTGAGTATTCCAACAACATTTGTAAGGCACATTAACAACATAGAAGTCATTGGAACGTAAGGGCATATCATGAATCCTTTACTAAGTCACAATTTAACTATATTTCATGATTTCTAGTTTCTTAGGCATTTTATCGAACACCTTACATACACATCTTAAGAATAGGTGAAATCATCAAATTATACATGATGAACAACTAAATTTACATGTTTCCAACTTATATGATATCATGAATTCATAAAAACATATAAAGATTCCATCTTGGGAATCACCTAATATCAACAACATGATCATCAACACTCAACAATATAAAAATCATACTTTATAATGAAAAAGAGGGTTTTTGAGCTTTATGGATGAAAGGGATCCATAAATCAACTCTCGCATACTATTGTATAGCAAAACAAATAAGCATCAACATGGGTATGATCATATCACCACAATAAACCAATATTTTGTATTTTTAAGATTGATTCTTGAACTCCACGGATGAAAGGAATTCGTGGATGAACACTGCGCATACCTTGAAAGGGAGGTTCGTGATGATTGACGGAGGAATTTTCTTAAAATTGGATCTTCCAGCTTGATTGTGTAATCCTAGTTATTTTTCTCCTATGGTGCTCTTGTATGATGAGCTTTAAGATGTTAATAGGGTTGTAATATGTTTAGAAGCTATATATTTCATAGGGTTAAGTTTAGGGACGTGTAACAGTGTTAAAAGACTTAATTACCCTTAAAATAACTCAAAACGAAGTATTTTTGGCACCTGGAATTGACTTAGATGGCGTCCAAGTGATCGCCTATGCTTGGTTTGGGCGGCGCCTAACCAATCGCCTATGTTTGGGTTGGGCGGCACCTAACCAATCGCCTATGCTCACTGTCTCTCACGAAAATGGGCATAATGTTTTGCTCGGGTATTGGATTAAGGTGAAATTGGTATCGTTGGAAAGCTAATTCAATTATATACAATTTGGTGGGTCTAAATCAGCCAAAATACGACATTAATATCAAGTTATACTCGTTCAAATATGACCCTGGCAAAATCAAACACTAAAACTTGATGGATTCAAAAACTCTTAGCTTGTATTACCTTAAGGGACTCATATGAACACGCTTAATGTATCATAATCTATATTATCACTAGTATACTCATTGTAATTCATGCACTAAAATGCTACTCACAGGATAGGAGGTTTCATACGTAGGAAAAAAGGTTCGACTCCTAGTTTAGAAACATACGGGGTATTACACTATAGTTCCTTTTGTATTCCCACAGGTGTAAAGTTTGACATTACTATTTCTATGATCCAGCTGCTTGAATCTAAAAGGTGTGTTTGTTGGATTGCCAACTGATGATGCAAATATGCACCTTACAAACTTTATTAGGATCTATACTCATGGGGTAGATCAGGAATCACTCATTCTTAGGTTGTACTCTTTTTTGTTGATGGTGAAGTTATATTATGGTTAGGGGAACTTCCTCGAGGATTGATTACTACTAGAAATGAGTTGTAGAGTTTTTAAAATGTTTCTTTCATTCAGCTTAGATGTTGTAGTTGAAAGATGTGATATATAACTTCAGGTTATTATATTCTAAGTTGATACATGAGGTATGGGTTCAATTTAAGAAGAATCTAATGATGGTACCCAATCATAGAATTGTAGGGATAAATTTGGTGGAGATATTCTATCGAGCCTTGAATTATAATTCAAGAGCTATGGCAAAGACGATGACTAGTGGAATATTCATGCATCTATGTTTGGAGGTTGCCTCGGATATTTTAGATCAGATCTCTCTCACCAATTTAGAATGGCGCACTTGGGAGGTTGAGAGGGGCACTAGCATATATTCTATTGGGGCTTCTAGTGAGTAAAGAGTTAGTGATAATTTAGCTTCATAAGAAGTTGCTCATTTTAGAACTGAGGTTGGGTACTAATGAAGAAATTTGCAACAATGAATTCTTAGAAGGTGAATGCAGTGGGCTTGCAGAGTAAGGCATGTAAACTTTATAATTCTATTGTAGAGGAAGAGGCTAAGTATCTATATCAAAAGTCGGTAGTTTTTCAAGCCAATGGAAAAGAAAATCATAGTCAAAACTACTATAAAAATAAGTATAAAGATTATAATAGAGAGCATAGTGATGACTAGAGAAGAAAGGGTGACTACAAAGAGAAGGGGGATAGATATATTCCACCAAGCAGTCGAGACAGTGAATCAAGGATGCAGGTAATGTTGTTCAAGCAGGTCAAGGCATAAGAAAGTTAGGAAAATTACCTTATCTATTAAGGTAGACATTTCAGTTTTGAGCCAAAAGGTAGAATCGCATACTACTATGATCAAATAGTTGGAGCAATAATTTTGTCAAATATCAAAAACCTTGAATCAGAGGTAGCCAGTCACCCTTCCAAGCAATATAGTGCAAAATCCTAAGAACGACGATCACTGTCTTTACATCACTACTCAAAATGATAAGAAAATTATTGACCCCCCTACAACCCTAGTGGATGAGTCAAAGAATGATAGTATTTTTATAGATGAGACACCTGAAGTGGATTCAGAGGAGGCAATGACTAATGCTAAGTCATAAAAATAGTCAAATGTGTTAATAAAGAAGTTGTTAATGATAAAGGTAAAGAAAAGGCAAATAAGCCAATATTGAATATTATTATATATCTCCTCTCACTTTTTCCTCAACATTTGAAGAAGAAGCAAGAGAAAGGAAATTACAATAATTTTTTATCTATACTGAAGGAATTATCTGTTAATATTCGTCTTGTGGTGGATTTAGAGAAAATGTTGAGCTATGCAAAGTTTAAGAAAGATTCGGTCATGAGAAGTGGATAGTGAGTTTTAAGCCCACTAATAAGGTGTACTATTATAGTGTTGGTTCTTCTAGATCATTAGTTGAGAAGAAGGAGGACCCTGGAGCTTTCACTATTCTATGCATTATTGGATCCTTCAACTTTGCTCAGGATTTATGTGACTTGGGAGCCAATATAAATCTGATGACACTGGTAGTATATAATGAGTTTGGGTTGGGGGTTCCCAAACTTAATCGATTGCACGGTGAAGAGGCCGGTTAGTATTCTTTGTGATATGTTAGTAAAGGTGTTATCCTTTATCTTCCTTATTTATTTTGTTATTCTTGACTGTGGGGTTGACTTCTAAGTCTCTATTATATTGGGCAGACCTTTCCTAGCTATAAGTAGGGCATTGGTTGATATGGAGTTAGGATCAATGAAGTTCAGGCTCAATGATGAGTAAGTGATCTTTAATATGTGTCAGTTGATATGGAAACCTAATGTTATGTGAGTGGTGTCTTTGATAGACACTCTTGATGATGATATTGATGCAGTGGTTGTGACTATTTAAGAGAGGCATGGGGTAGAGGCGTGGGGTAGAGGCATTAGCAGCGGTGATTATAAACTTAGATAGAGATGGTATTGATGAATATGATAAGATAGTGGGTACATTTTATGGTAGAGATTGTTACAGTAAAGCTCCAAAAAAGCTTGATCTTAATCTAAAAAATAGAACTACTCTACCAGCTCGACCATTTATTGAGGAGCCACCGGTCTTAGGATTAAAGATTCCCATCTCATTTGCTATATGCATTTTTGGGGCCCGATAGTACCTTGTTTGTGATTATTGTATCTAACATAGTAGAGACAAAGGTAAAGGCTTTGATATCATTGTTGCAAAGATTCAAGAGGGCCATTGGATAGACTATTATAGATATTTTTAGGACTCTACCACGTATATGTACTCATACTTAATAGATTAAGACAAATAGTATTCCTAGTATTGAGAATGAGTGGAGGTTGAATCATCCTATGCAAGATATTTTAAAGAAAGAAATTATTAAATGGTTAGATGCTAGAGTGGTTTACCCCATTGCGGATAGCAAGTGGGTTATCTTGGCTCAATGTGATTCTAAAAGGGGTGGAATGACTGTGGTTCCTAATTAGAAGAATAAAATTTTATCAATAAGATTGATCACTGGTTGGAGAGTCTGCATAAATTTTAGGAAGTTAACACTTGTACTCAAAAGGACCATTTCCCTAGGACATTCATATATATATGCTTGATAGACTTCGAGGAAGGAGTTGGTACTATTTTCTTGATGGGTATTCAAGATACAATCAGATCACTATTTCTCGCAAAGACCAAGAAAAGATGACTTTTACCTATCCCTATGGGATTTTTGGATTCAATAGGATGTCATTTAGATTGTTCAACACTCCTTCCACCATTTAGAGATACATAATGTCAATATTTTCTGGCATGGTGGAAGATAATATTGAGGTGTTCATGGATGACTTTTTTGTAGTTGGGGACACTTCTAATGAATGTTTGTCCTATTTTGACAATGCACTACATAGATGTAAGCAATGCAACTTAGTCCTAAATTAGGAGAAGTGCCATTTCATGGTAAGAGAAAGTATATCTGTCGAGCACAAGATCTCAAAATAGGATATTGAGGTAGATAAAGTGAAGATTAAATTAACTAACAAGCCGCCACTCCCAGTCTCAGTGAAGGGATTCGAAGTTTTATAAGTCATACTAGTTTTTACAAGTAATTCATCAAGGAATTATCAAATATTTCTAATCCTCTATTCAAGATTTTAGATAAAGAGGTGAAATTTGTATTTGAAGATGCATGTCTTAAGGCCTTTGAGTGCCTAAAGTATCAGTTGGTTCCGACCTCTATTATTGTCTCCCCTAATTGGTCTTTACCATTTGAGGTCATGTGTGATGCCAGGGGAGTGGCCTTAAGTGTTGTCCTAGGCCAAAGGAGAAAAAAGATCCTTCACCTAATTTATTAGTCCAATAATGCATTGGATTCAACTACAGGAACTATAGAGTTACTGAGCAAGAGTTGCTTGCAGAGGCTTTTACCATTGAGAAATTTTGTTTCGATTTGATTGGGACTGAACTCATACTTCACACTGATCATGAAGCTCTTAGGTATTTTATGTTCAAAAATAATGCCAAATTAAGATTAATTCATTGGGTCCTCTTTCTGCATGAATTTGACTTTGAGGTGAAGGACCAAAAAGACACTGAAAACCAAGTTACATATCACTTGTCTAGGCTTGAGAAAGAGGAAATTTGGAAGGTAGGGGATGATCTTTACATAGATGATAATTTTCTAGATGAGTAGGTCTTGGAAGTATATCAAGACTTAATCCCCAGGTTTGCTGATTAAGCCAACTTTGGCAAGTGATCTTATTCCAGAAGACATATCCTCCCAACAGTGCAAGAGGTTTATGCATGAGGTAAGGAAGTTTTTCTGGGATGAGCCTTACCTTTTTCCAAATTTTTACGGATGGTTTTATTCGTAGATGTACTCTTGAGGTGGAAATGATAAGCATCCTTGAGGCTTGTCATGCATCACCAATTGGGGGTCATCATGGTGAAACCCGCACAACCCATAAAATCTTGCAATGTGGATACTATTAGCCTTATATCTTCAATGATACTTATGATTATGCATAAGCTTATGGCTAATGTCAACGTCAAGGTAATATTTCACAACCATGAACTCCCCATGACAGCTATTTTGGATTTGAAGTTGTTTGATGTATGGGGAGTTAATTTTATGGGACCATTCGTGAGATCCTATGGCATGAAGTATATTTTGGTGGCAGTTGACTATGTTTCAAAATGGGGTGTAGACAGTTTCTCATCCAAATAATAAAGGTAGGAGTGTCACCATCTTTGTGAAAAATAAACAGACACGTGGGCAGGTTGAGGTCTCTAATAGAGAGATCAAGCCCATATTGGCAAAGACCGTGAATGACAATAGGACTAACTAGTCAAGGAAGATGGGCGATGCATTGTGGGCCTATTATACAACTTTTAAGACTCCCATAGGTTCCTTTTCATATCAGTTTGTTTACGGAAAGGTATGTAACTTGCCAGATGAACTTGACCATAAGGCATTTTGAGCATTGAAAAGGCTGAATTTGGAATGGCATGATGCATATATAATAAGGTTGAGCAAGGTGAATGATTTGTATTAATTCCAAATCCATGCTTATGAGAGTTCATCTATATACAAAGAAAGATTGAAGTTGTATCATGACAAAAAAATTGAGAAAAGGGTGTTTGAGCCCTTTGATGTGGTCATATTGCATAATTCAAAACATTGCTTATTTCCTAGCAAGTTAAATTTTAGGTGTTATGGGCCATTCACCATGGCTCGGGTGTTCCTGCATGGTGCTAGTAAGTTGGAGAATGATGGTGAAGCCCCATTTAAGGTGAATGGGTTGAGGCTGAAGCACTCTATGGGAAACCTGATAAAGTGAAAGTGGCTGATGATATGGATCTTGGTGAAGTCTGAGTAACCAAGAAAAATGTGTCATGTCACGACGTTAATTCAGGCGCTAAATGGGAGGCAACCCATGTTTCTGGTTGGTAAAGTCTGAGAATTCAACCTATTCACATCGTGCTATGACATTAAATCAAGTGTTGCACGGGACATAACCTACATTTTTTAATTATTACATAATAAAGTAATTTGTGTGTTCAATGTGTAGGGCTGGAGTTTCCATAAATACACCAACAAAATTTTTGGATCCAAGTTCCCACGACTCACCTAACAAGTCTTTATCACACCTCACAACTCATTACTAGATTTCTAGGATAATGGAGCTCAAGCCATTTTCTGGTAATTGGTCTCAAGAGTTATAACGAATCTTAGAATAAGTTGTTATCAGTGACAATAACTCATCACCTTTAGTAGTTATGTCTGGAGATGCAGGTAAGGTTCCAGCCATTAAGGCGAGAGTAACCAACCCATTTACTATTGTAATGAGTCATTACATTGATTCATGACTAGGCCTAACATTGCAGGGCTACTCGGTCAACCCGGTTTGGTATTCGATGTTTAATAAGGAATTAAATATAAGTGATTCATTTTCATATTTGAAACCGGTGTGACTCCCTCTATTCCAATACCCGACCAACTCATTCTAAATACACTCCAAATTCATCCCCTCTCATCAAAATCAATGAATCAAAAATTTATAAAATTAAGATTCTCAAGAACTAGGGCAAGTACTATCTAAAGCATTGTTTTTCAAAGAATCTAAGTTACTACATCAAGTAAGTTTGTGCTTTTACATATTAACATCATAATTTGGTTCCCAATGTGGAAAATCTCTTTGATTCCCTGATTAAGTTATGTTCATAAAAGTAAAATTTGACCCTGTTCTTAAGAAAATTGAATTTTAATGCTAAAATTAGGAGTAAAAATGAGTTGTGCTATATTTTGCTTGTGGTAATGATTTGGGAGTTGTTAACTTATGTTGAAACTATGTGGGTGTATTTGGAATCCAACCCCTTGAACACTCGTGTTTCAGAGGTTACAGGACCCATAACGACTCATAGGGTCACCTAATGAGTCGTTATGTGACCCGTAACCACTGGAAACCTGATACAAAAGGAAGTTGAGATTCTATTAACATAAAGAATCCTAACACAAGTGGTTGTGTCACTATACGACTCATGGTGAGGGTTTGTAATGACTGGGAAGGATACTTCACTAATAAATTATTATACTCAGGCAACAAATGTTGGTTACTAGTTATTGTCTGATATAACGACTCGTTAGGAGAACTTGTTACATTACTAATGAAGAATCCTTAACAACTTGTTACTTGAGGTAATGAGTCATACCTTGCCTCATTAGGTACCTAGAAACTGCAACACCTGTACTTAAATTTATTGTTTTCTTTCCTTTCCCTAGGATTTACTAACATATTTGGTTCAACAGGTATCAATGGCTCCTAAGATGGACCCCACAAAGAAGTAAACTCCCAAGAAGCCAGCTCTCCCCTTAAAATTATCCCCTCCTAAATAAGAACATTGATGAGTTTAATGGCATATTTGAAGAATACCCATTAGAAGGGTAGGTTATGACATGAAAGAAGTTACCTTAGGAGTACAATGCATCAAAAGGGAAGGAGACACCACCACCTTCAAAGCATAGTATGAAGAATACTATCACATCATCACCCCACTCACCGTCTAGTCCGAAGTAGATGGTGAAGATCACTAAAAATAAAATAATGATGATAATGAAGAGTCTGGCCCCAAGTAAAAAGATGATGAGCGAGAAAATGGTTCTAAGAATAAGGGGTCCTATAATAAAGAGAAGGGGGAGTAAGTCGAGTAACACCCTAGTTGAAGTACACCTTCCTCCACCACTACATCCTATAGCACCACTTTCTATGCAGGCCATATATAACTAGGATAGTGCAATCAACCCTTTTATGGGAAAATCACAGAGACTGATCAATTTAGAGAAAAAATTGAGTACCATAGGTATGTCTGAGATGCTTGGATTTAATGCCTAGTTTAGATATTACCTCTTTGAGTGGATAACCACAGATCTAGTCTTGTATATTCTTGCTTTAGTACGTGATTTCTACACATCATATCAGATAGATCTTAAGAGGTTGTATCCATAGGGCAACTATGGAAAATGGTGATCCATACGTAGATGGCATGATTAGAGTTATCCAAGTGAACATCTCTACAAAAATGATTTCAAGATTACTTCAAGGGCCATAATTATAGTTACCAGCCAACACAGTTGATATTGACTACCACATCAATGCAGAAGGTAAAGGTAAAATAGACTGGATCAAAGGATGAGCTTACTCATTTTTAGTGGATGGCCGATATTATTGCTGCAAATTGGTAGGGGGCTCCTTGGGTAGGTGGAGGTATTGGCGCCTCATCATCAATTATGAAGGGTAGCTTGAACTTTTTGGTTACGGCGTGGTGGATTCTTGGGCATCATAGGTTGAGTCCCACTTATGGGGACAATGTATTAAGTCCAAACCGAGTATCCTTGATTGTGGACATCATGGAGGGCTACGATTTTGATATAGCCAAGTGGATAGGGATAGAGATCTATGACTGAGCAGTATATGTGGGAGTACCGATATAGCACTGGCATTCCCATGTTTTCTAACACATATATGTTTAGATGTGGGAGTACCAGATATTCCAGGAGGTGATCAATTCATTCATCCATAGAGCATTACAAATTTTGGCATGATATGAGATTCTGATAACCCCATCTCGAAGGTAGCTAAGATGAAGGCCATATTGATTAGGGAGGTAGTTTAGGTCAGTAGGCATACGATATTTACATCAGTCTTTGCCGACATTGGAAAAACCCCTATTATGACTACCTAGTCTGAGCACCAGGCCTCAACAGATGCAATAAAACCTTCTCAGAATCTAACCCCACCACCTCTTATGGCTAGACCACTCACTTCCAAGATGGACCACACCCTTTATACTTTAGTTTTGTAGTCATTCTTGGCTAAGGTGAAGAAGATATTAGGCATTATGGAGACAAAGGTGAAGCTTATTTTGGAAGGGATTAAGTCATGGGTGTAGAAAGAGATTAGGAATGAGATGAGGAACATGAAAAACTGGTTTGATGGGTTTGAATAATGGATCAGCCGGATGAAAGAGGATATTTAATCCCTTGATTTGGTAGAAGTACATACTGAGTTGGTTGAACTTTGTAAAGTAGTTAAAGACCTAAATTCTAGGAAATTCCTCTCTCGTCTGATCATCAAGGAGATCCATGAGAAGGAGGAAATACCAAATATTTAGGGTGTTATAGGGTCATAAATAGCTATAAGAGTGGATGATAGTAAGAAAGATAAAAAGAAAGGGAAAATTAAGAGAACCAAGGAGGAAAAGATTAAGTCTATAAAACCAACCAGTATTCAGGATGAATCGGACAGGCAGACGAGGGTTAGTGAAATTTTAGTGGGAGTTGATACTTCTTGAGTTATTAATGCTATAGATTTGAGAAGTAGCACAGATTTTCCACCAGCTACACTATGAAGTACACTGCATCAGCCACAGCCACTACCGTTAATTATGTGGCGCCTAATATGGCATGGAAATATGATATGTTTGATGCTTAGAACCATAAATCTATACATGAACTTTGGATAGATATGATGCACTTTAGTCTATATTGCAGGTAAAATAGGTCTACAATAGTGTTTGAATTAAAAGATAAGAAAACAACTTTTAAAAGACCAATTTTGATCATGATACGAGTCAACTCTTGGTTATAAACATTCAATACTATTCATATGTTGCATCAAATGTACAACAGAACCAAGAGAGCAATTTAAAAAACTAAGTATGGGGAAGATACAACTCTAGTATCCAAGTCATAAGCTAGGATACGAGTCATATAGAGAAGTCATAAGCATAACAGAACCTAAGCTGCTACGCAAGAGTTGAACTCTTAGAAGTATACGAGTTGGAAGTCTGACTATGAATTGTACAGGGAATTCGTACAATAACCACTGTTCAAAGCTTGGGAAGACAAAGCCCCAGGTAGATAAGAATGAAGGAAATGAATCATACACTCTACTACAACTCATATGAAGAAGTCGTATGCTAAACAGAAAGTTGAAGCCGTAGGAGATCAGACACTAAAAAGGATAAAAGAAGGCAAATTATGAATCATATGATACCGCTATGAGTGAAGGATGAATCATACCGACTGTTGACATAACATTACCTTTTCCATTTTTTTAGATTTTTATATTATTTTGAGATACTATAAATACCCTAGGGTTTATCTTTTATTAGGTTCTACTCTTTTACATCTTATTCAAATCCTTTTACCATTGTTCTTAAGATTTTTGGGTTTTGTTCAATTAAATACTTTGGAGTTTATTCATCTTATTCTTGTGCAATTAATTGTATGTGTTCTTCATTGATAATCATGGTTTCTTGCACAAACATGAGCTGCTAATCTCTTTGACTAGGGTTGTGGGAACCTTAGAAGATATGTTCCGTAGAAGAAGTGTGAGACTCATCTATTCAACGATTTCTGCATATATCTTAATCTTTTTTACGGTAATTAATGTCAAGTAGTTAAAGTAGCTTGGGATAGCCTGCATTTACTTCTATCCCCACAAGGGAGTTTGCGATTGGGAAAAGTAGTTAAGATAGTGATTTGATATTTCTACCTCCACCTTTATGTCCCCACGTCTCATCTAATTACTTTATTCTAAAATAAAGGGTGAACTAAGGCCATAAAAGGAGCAACAAGGTGATGCCCTAAGACTTAACTAGAAAAGGGTGAGATTTATTTTTGCACCCAAAAGACGGATGATAATACCGATCTTATAGACTTTGCATGTAGAACAATAGAATAGTTGTGTTGAGCATGAGAACTTTACACAATTGAGAAGCTAGGGGAGCACAAGCCTAGTGTTCGTCTACTATTGTCTACAACGTAAAAGCACTCAAGATTTGGTTACTACTTTAAATTGCTACTAAAATTCCCCCCATTTACTTCTTGTACTGCTCGTATATTATATCAAGTCAGGCAACTATTTATGTTTTCCCTTAGAGATCGACCCCAACCTAGTTGGGTTATTATATTTGCAATCAACCACATTATACTTCTAATTGGAGTGTAGTTTTGGGTGACATCAAATTTTGGCATTGTTGATGGGGAAAATGGTTTGAGTAGTGGATTGGTTTAGTGAAGTTTGTGGGTTTTTATTTTCTATTTTTTATTTGGCATATGCCAGTGTATGCCAAGTACTAGGAGAAGAGGGAATTACTTACTCTCTTTTGATCCAAAACAAGAGAGAGTCCTTCAAATATCGACAAGGATATTAGGATAAGTTCATGATGGTGTTCAAGACCCCCCACCTATGGATCCAAAGGTGTTAGTCCTGTGAGATCTATTAGATCCATAACATATTACAGGCTTATAGACATATCAGTTGTTAGAACGAGAACATAGAGAAGCCAAAGAGGCTAGACTTGCTGCAAAGGCAGAGTAAGCTTAAGAAAGGGGAGTAGTCAGGACTAGACAAGTTGTTTATCATCGAGTTCAAAAGGCAGAGCTCCATTAATTCTAGCATACCAACACTTAGACCTATATGAGGAGGAGGATAAAGTTATCATTTATGTTGAGCCTACTGAGTCTGTAACTATTGTTCCTCTTACTTTAGACCTAAATATAAATTTTGATATCACTGGTGCTATGATCCAATTGTTAAATATGAAGGGTGTATTTTTTGGTGCATCTAAGGATGATGCAAATATGCACCTTGCAAATTTTCTTGGTATCATCACATCTTATACTATTCCCTGGGTTGATCAGGAAGCATTGATTTTGAGGTTTTTCCTTTTTTCTTTGACATGTGAAGCATCATTATGGTTAGGGGAACTTCCAAGAGGATCTATCACTACTTGGCATGAGTTAAAGAAATGGTTTCTGAGAAAATTTTTCCCTTCTGCACAAATGATCTAGCTGAAGGATGAAATTTGTAATTTTAGACAGTTACCTGCAGAGTCTATGTATGAGGCATGATTTTGATTCAAGAAGAATCTGAGCATGGTACCAAATCACAAAATTAGAGGGTCTAACTTGTCTGAAATTTTCTATAGGTCACTAAATGACAATTCGAGAGCTATGGCAGATACTATTTCAAGAGGAGCATTTATGTGTCTCCATTGGGATATGATACAGGAAATGCTTGATAATATTACAGTGACTAATAAAGGATGGCATACTAGAGATTTATAAAGAGGTAGTCGTACATATGTTCTTAGGGCAACAAATACTTATAGCACAAGAAATGATATGGTAACATAAGTGGTTGCATAGCTTCGTACATATATTGGGTTGCTTATAAAGAAGTTTACAACAATGAGTGCTAAGAAAGTAAATATAGTAGTGGCACATGGGTCTACTTCCAAACCATTTGAGGTTGAATCTAAATAAGAAGCAAAGTATCTTGATCGTAGATTGGCAAATTTTTAGCCTAGAGGTAAGGGAATCAAGGTTAGAACTATTATAATGATAGCTACAAAGATAGGAGTAGAGATAGAGATGATGATTGGTGATGTAAAGATGACTGAAAGGAGAAGAGTGACAGGTATATTCTACAAGGTAGTTGAGATACAGAGTCTAGAATGAAGGAACTTTTGTCGAAGTTGGTCAATGGGAAAGAAAGTCAAGAGAACTACCTGAAAGAAATCAAAGGAAATCTGTCAAGATTAAACTAGAAAGTTGAGTCATATGCTACAGCAATTAAGTAGTTGGAGCAACAGTTTGGTCAGATGTCAGACACAGGTAATCAGAGACAGCCTGGCACTCTTCCAAGTAATGCAGTGGTAAACCCAAAAATAATAGTAAATGCCATGCCATTACCACTTATAGTGGTAAAGTCCCTAAAAACCCACCTATGCCCACTGTTGATGAGTAGAAGAATGAGGATGAGTCGATAGATATAGGTAGTAGAAAGTAGAATGAAGGAGAAGAGAAGGTTACAGAGCATGTGCTAAATCCCATTCCTAAACCTCATCCTCCTTATCCATAACGGTTGAAAAAGAAATAAAATGATGGTCAGTACCAAAAACTTTTATCTATGCTAAAGGAACTGTCAGTCAACATACCATTAGTAGAGACATTTGAGCGAATTCCTGGAGATGTAAAATTTATGAAGGATATGATCACCAAGAAGAGAGAAGTCAGTTATGAGCCAGTTGACAATATTCATCATTGTAGTGTTGTATCCACTAGATCATTGGTGGAGAAGAAGGAAGATCCTGGTGCTTTTATAATACCTTACACCATTAGATATTTCAACTTCACGCATGTTTTGTGTGACTTATGTTCTAGCATCAAACTCATGCCATTTGTTGTATTCAAGAAATTTGGGTTGGAAGCTCCAAAACCCAATACCATTAGAATAGTAATAACAAATAGGAGTGTGAAAAAGCCATATAGTATTTTATATGATGTTTTGGTGAAGGCGGCTTCTTTTATTTTTCCTATTGATTTTGTTGTCTTAGATTGTGAATTGGACTTCCAAGTCCTAATTATTTTGGGAAAACCATTTCTGGATGTAGGAAGGATATTGATTGATCTAGAGATGGGATATCTAATGTTGTGTTTGAATAATTAACATATGATATTCAATGTATGCAAGTCCATGAGGCATCCTGATGAATTCAGAGTAGTATCTATTATTAATGTGTATGATTAGGAGTCAAATCTATACCATGATGTTGATGCAGTGACTTTGTGGGATAATAGATCTGATGTAGTTGTTCCTATTGAAGAGAGATGAGGTGTTAAAGCACTTGCAGCTATGATTATGAATTCTGACTCTGATGGTATCGAGGAATATGAGGAGTTAGTAGGTGCACTGTATGGGAATGGTTATTATAATTTTGCGCCAAATAAGCTTGATTTAGACTTAAAAAATAGAAAAACTTCACCTATTGCCCATCCATTGAGGAACCACCGGTGTTATAATTAAAGGCCTTCATCTCTTACTTGAGATAAGCATTTTTAGAGGCCAACAACACTTTGTCGGATATTATTACAGCTGATCTTAGATAGTCAAAAGTAGAAGCATTATAGTCAACATTGTATAATTTCAAAACGTCCACTGGATGGTCCATAGAAGATATTGTAAGATTTTTCCTAGTTTGTGTACTCACAAAATACAACTTGAATCAGATTGTGTTCCATCTATTGAACATCAAGGTCGAGTTAATCCATCTATACAGGAGGTGATTAAGAAAGAAATAATCAAATGGTTAGATGCTGGTGTGGTATTTTGCATTGTTGATAGCAAATGGGTTAGTCTGGTACAATGCATTCCAAAGAAAGGCGAAAAAGTTATAGTGCCTAACGAGAAGAATGAGCTAGTGCCTATGAGTCCAGTCACTGGATGAAGAGTGTGCACAAATTATAGAAAATTGAATGCATAGACTCAAAAGGAATATTTTCCCATGCCTTTCTTGGATCAGATGTTAGAAAGGCAAGCAGGTAGAGGATGGTGTTATTTTCTTGATGGGTACTAAAGATATAATCAAATCACTATTGCACCTGAGTACCAAGAAAAGACGGCTTTTACATGTCCCTATGGGACTTCTATATTCAAACGGATGTCATTCGGGCTAAGTAATGCCCCAACCATATTTCAAAGATGTATGATGTTTATTTTCTCTGAGATGACCGAAGACACCATTGAAGTATTCATGGATTATTTCTCGGTTGTTGGTGATTCTTTTGAAGAGTGACAAAAGCACTTGGAAAATGCACTCCATAGGTGTGAAGAATGAAACTTGGTAAATAATTAGAAAAAGTGCCATTTATGATCAAAGAAGGAATTGTGCTTAGGCACAAGATTTCAAAGAGGGCATAAAGGTTGACTGGGGAAAGATTGAGGTGATTTAGAAATTACCTTATCCTATTTTTGTAAAGGGAGTTCAAAGTTTTCTAAGGCATGCAGGTTTTTATAGGCGATTAATCAAGGACTTCTCAAAGATTGCTAATACTTTTTGCAAGATTCTTGAGAAGGAGGTAAAATTTAATTTTGATAATACATGTAAGAAGGCTTTTGAAATATTAAAAGAGAAGTTGGTGTTTGATACAATCATTGTGTCTCCCGATTGGTCCTTACCTTTTGAGCTTATGTGTAATGCTAGAAGATTACACTTGGGGTTGTACTAGGCCAACGGAAAAACAAAATCCTTCATCCCATCTACTATGATATTAAGGCACTAAATCTTTCTCAAAAGAACTATACCATAATAGAGCAAGAGTTATTGGCAGTGGGTTTTGCCTTTGAAAAGTGTAGATCTTAGTTGATTGGGACAAAGGTGATTGTACACACTGATCATGTAGCATTGCGGTACCTAATGGCTGAAAAATACCCAAAGCCTATGCTTATTCAATGGGTTCTATTATTGCAACAATTCGACTTCGAGGTGAAGGACAAAAAGGGGACAGAAAATCACGTTGCAGATCACTTATCTAGGTTAGAGGAAGAAGCTGTATAGAAGGTTGCTAATGGGTTGGAGATTGATGAGACTTTTCTAGATGAACAAATATTGGTAGTTATCCAAGATTTAATTCCATGGTTTTCTGATTATACAAACTACTTAGACAGTGATCTAGTCCCAGAAGATCTTTCATACCAGCAAAGGAAGATGTTCCTGCAAGCGGTAAGGAAACTTTTCTAGGATGAACATTACTATTCAAAATTAGTTCAGATGGAATCATTCGTAGTTGTATACCTAAGGTGGAGATGATAAGTATACTTGAGGCTTTTCATTTATCGCCAGTTGGGGGCCATCATGGAAGAGCCCACATAGCTCATAAAATTATGCAATACAACTACTATTGGCCAACCATATACAAAGATGCTCATGATTACTCTTCAGCTTTTGATCAATGTGAGCAACAAGGTACTATTTCTAGAAGACAAGAACTACCTATTACTCCTATTTTATAATTTTAAGTGTTTGATGTTTAGGGCATATATCTCATTGGACCTTTTATTAAATACATACTTATGGCTATAGACTATGTTTAAGAATGGGTGGAAGCAATTGTGTTTCCAAAGAATAAGCACGAAGTTTCACTTCATTCTTAAGAAAGAATATTATTTTTAGATTTGGTATTCCACTAGCTATTATTAGTGATTGAGGGATATATTTTAGCGATTATGTATGCAAGGTTCTTCTTCAAAAATATAGAGTAAAACACAGGGTGGTAACACCCTATCATCCATGGACTAGTGGATAAGTTGAAGTGTCTAATTGAGAAATCGAGTCCATATTAGTAAAGACTGTTAACGCTAATAGAACTGATTGGGCAAGAAAGTTAGATGATGCATTATGGTCTTACCACATAGCTTATAAAACCCCCATAGGTTCTTCACCTTAACAGTTGGTGTATGGAAAGGCTTGCCACTTTCCAATTAATCTTGAACATAAGGCACTATAGGCGTTAAAGAATCTGAATCTAGAGTGGAAAGATGTAGCCAAATCAAGGTTGAATAAGATCAATGAGTTGGATGAATTTCAGCTATGGGCATACAAAATTTCAACACTTTAAAAAGAAAAGATGAAGTTGCATCACAACCACAAGATTGAGAAGAGAGTATTTGAAAAGGGTGACCAGGTGCTGCTATATAATTCCAATCTTCATTTGTTTCCACGTAAGCTAAGGTCGAGGTGGTATGATCCATTCAGAGTTACAAGTGTTTATTCCTATGGTGCTTTGGAATTGAAGAAGGATAGTAAGCCCCCTTTTAAGGTAAATAGAAAAAGCATGAAGCACTATATGGGAAATATAGAAGACGTGAATGAATTAGTTGATATTGACCTTGATGAAGACTGAGTAATCAAGGTAAATGCATCGTGCCACAATGTCAAATCAAGCGCTGAATGGGAGGCAACTTATGAGGCTAGTTGGTGAAATCTGAGTATCCAACTTAGCCACATAGTGCCACGATGTTAAATCAAGCATTGCGTGGGAGGCAACCCATGTTTTTGTACTAAATCATCTATAGGATAATATATTTGTTCAGTGTGCAGGAATAAGGAATGTAGAAAACATCCAAAGATAGTGAAAATTTAGTCATACGAATTATTCATGAGTCGTATCTATATGGTATGACACATAAGTAGGAGTTGTATTAACCTAGAAGAAAAATTAGAATCATGCAATAGTTTTTGGAATGGATACAGTTCTTAGAATGAGTTGTACCCTCTAGGTATAATTCGTCACCTTGAGTCGTACCCACTCCAAAACCCAAGTAAGGTTCCCGATCTATATGAGGAAAGGAAATGACCTGTAATCCTAGGTACGAGTCGTATACATAATTCAAAACCATGCTTTATAGGTTAAATCATGGGTTGACCCATCCCAGATCTTAAATAAAATAGAAAAGGGGCACTCGAGTCTCCTAACCCATAGACCCATTTATTTCACTCTAATTTCAAACTTTAATCCATAAAATCACTTCAAATTAACTTGATTAAACTACCATCAACTTCAGATTTCTCATTTTTCTTGATTTAAACTTGAATTAGTAGCAAATAGACCTTGAAAGAAAAATTTCCATATCTTAAAACACCAAGTAAGTATTCAAACCTATTATTTCTTTTTTAATATGAAATAAGTCATGTTTGCTACTATGATATTGTTTTAAGTAGGATTTTTACAAATATTAAAGTTGTGGGTAACCTAGCTCAGGTGGTCTTGTGTAAAATTGGAAATTAGGGTAGAACTAGGTTTTGCGAAGTGGTTTTGGTATGATTGTATGGGCTAAAATGATTGATATGGTTCAAACTAGTAGTGGGTAATTTGGGAAGTTGAATTAGAGTCAAACTTTAAAGTTAGACATCTATGTTGCAGTGGATACGAGACTTTTATGACTCGTAGCCATCGAGCCTGGAGTCGTAAAGGGATTCGTACCCACTGAAAACATGGAAGTTTAACAAATTTAAGGTTCTAGAATGGATACGAATCAATCATATGAGTCATACCCAGACAATATAACTCGTACAGTCTTAGTCGTACTCCCCTAAGATGATTTAAGTTAAAATAAATGTTTTTGATATGCTTACGTCTATTGGTAACGATTCGTACCCTACCGGTATAACTAGTTAGGAAGATTCATAAACCGACCAGTGAACAAATGTTATGCACTGAACAAGATGCAACGCAATCATATGAGTTATACCCAGTTGGTACGACTAATACCCACTAATCCTACCCAAGCCAGAACAGGCATATTTAACTTTAGTTTTAAATTTTCTTTTCTTTACTTTACTTAGTTACAAATAATAGTATATTTTCAGTAACCATGCCTCTAAATTATGTTTTCTTATCTAAACAACCTGCTAAGAAGAGCAATAAACAAGCACCAGCTGCTAGTGTCGAATCTAGTAATTCTGAGTATGAGATTTCATCCACAAGCAGTGGTGAAGTGTATGAGGGAACCATAACAAATAAATTTGAACAAAAGGGAAAGGCAGCTGAGAAAGAAAAGGGGAAGAAGTTGGTTTCCGAAGAATCTAAATCATCCACAAAGGAGGAGAAAGAATCTTACTATGTCTCCTCCCTACACACCACAACCTAGTGACGATGATGAAGATAATAAGGCTAAATCTAATTTGGCAGAGGCTAGTTATGAATAGGAACAAGTTTCTAAATAGGTAGATGATACCCCCATAGATAGAGAAGGACACCCCACTTACAATGACTACTACTGTAGTGCCCATGGTTGAACGATGAGGGTACTCCGGTATGCAGGATACATTTAACAGTGGGTTGTTCCGATTTTTAGGTGCCAAGATAAAAAGAGTACTATATCTAAAGCAAAGATTGACTACCACTAGGATGTTAGAGTTACCTGAGTTTGAAGAGTGCTTTTGACAGTATAGATTTGAGGTGATCACGAGAGCGCCCTGAAGATACAATGAAGTCCTTGTTCATGAGTTTTATGTAGCATACAAAGGTGAGCTGCAGAGGAATACCCATTGGTCCAGTTGTGATTCATGGTTTACGGGTATATATTTCTCCCCACACTATTAGAAGATTCTTGTATGGATAAGAATATCAGGCTCTGGTCAACATAGTGGGGCTGGATTACAAGATAGAAGAGATGAGCAAAATAAATCAACGGACACTGGGTTTTGAAGATAAAATGGTGATTTTCAAGTGGATTGTTGAGTGGGTTGTAGGAGACTCATATATGATAATGAAGAGTTGTAATACCCCACATTTTGGACTAGAATAAAAATTCGTCAATGCTAAGCGTGGATGTTTCAAAATCCTTAAATCCTAAATAAATTTAGTGTATTAATCAATTATGTTGTGTGGGAATCTATTTGATCAGGAATTTAGACCATAGAGGTCCCCTAACTCAAGTACAAGTTGAAAGCTTTCCTATCGTTCAAGTTTTAGTGAGTGTCAAAAATTGGGTCAACTTCAATCAACGATAACTCGTTGTATATCATGAACTAGGTGTTTTACTATATATCAAATGAAATATCTGTGAATTATATTTCCAATGATACCAATCTTGCATAAATCTTATATCGGAGCAAAGAGTTATCCCTATTTTATTCCAGCATATCAAGTTAGAAAATGGTGATGACGTTTCTGATGGGCTATCACGTTTCTGACGACCTTTTTCACGACGTCGTCACATTCTGATGATATTTCTGATGATGTTGTCAGCCTTGGGAAGAAAATCAAGAATTTGGACCCCTTTTGTGACGATCTTTCGTGACGGCCTATCACGGACCTAACGGCCTGTCACGAACGGCGTCAAGTATATTTGTAAGCAATTGAGGGACGTTTTAGTAAGGGTATTTTGGAATTTTTCCTTCACTTCCCATGACTTATAACCGTTAAGGAGCGTATTATATTCCATTCTCTTTAGTTAAAATATCAAAAAGCTCTCTCATACACTCTCAACCACAAGATTAGGGTTTCCCCTTAAGATCACAACTCTCAAGAACAAGCCCTAGGGTTTTCATAGAAAAGTCTATTTCAAGGAAATTTCACCATCAATCTTCACGAATTCTTAATCTAAGGTATGTGTGCATTCATTCACGGACTCCTTTCGTCCATGAAGTTCAAGAACCCTTTTCTAAAACTATATATCATGGTTTTCATGTTATGAATGGATTGTTGATCATGTTTATGTGTTGAATGATCCCAAGATAGAATCTTTATGTATTATTATGAATCTATGGCATCATATGATTTGAAAACATGTAAGTTTGATTATTTATGATGAGTAATTATATGATTTACACCTATGCCTAAGTTGTGCATGTAAGGTGTTTAATAAAATACCTAAGATACTAGAAATCAGGAATTATAACTAAATTGTGACTAAGGAGATGATTCATGATAGGCCTTTATGATTCAATGTCATCCATGTTGATAATGTATCTTGTGAACACTGTTGGGTTACTCATGAACAAGTCTTATGTAATTATGGTGTGCTTACTTACAAAACCCACTCATGTACAAGATGTAGAATACCCATGTACTTCATGAAATTCCCCAAGTTATGATATTATGGATTGTGGTTGTAATATGTAATGAGCATGATATTGAAAGATATGCAAGTATATACATGTTGTATGAAACTCCCTTCCATGAAATAGATTGTTGAGAACCATGCTTAGTATGAAATCCCTTATTTATGATATTGTAGATTATGGACTCTACTCTTATAATCATGTTAGTTGTGTGTGTCAGTTTCCTTCCATCGAGTCCTGGGGGTACTTGTACCCAAAAAATATAGTTGTGTGCCTAGATCCATGTCATGTTTTCACGATACTCTCAGTGAAGCCATGATCTATAGAAATCAGTCAGTCATGTAACTTAGGAAAAAGTCAGTAATCTGAGTAGTTCAGTATTCTTAGTAATCTCAGTGCTCAGTAACCTCAGTAATCACTGTAAATCTCAGTAACTACAGTACTCTTAATCAGTCATCAAAAATCTTTATATTCCATCCATCATCAGAATCCAGTAAACTCAATTTTAGCTCCGCTAAATAATACCACTATTTTCAGTTCAGTTTATCGGTATCAATTAAACAAATCAGTTCAGTTAAGTTATTTAGTTTATCCCAGTTATTCAATTTAGTGTATTTTAGATGGGAGTAGGATTCAACATCGAGTGAGCCAAGGGATGGGGACTCACCCGCTAGAATAAGACTGAGATCCCTAGAAGCAATCCCTATGTTCCATAACTATGTTGCCAGTGTAGCTATGAGATGTCACCCATTAGATAGGACTGACATACTTAGGGGTCACCCATTATCACATTTACATGTATAGGAATTATTCTAGGAGTCACCCGCTAGATTTGGACTGACTCCACAGTAGATGTCTTTACTGGTGGCGCGGTACTGACACCCTTCCAGTCAGGGTAGATATTGGACACCAGTTAGCTTAGCTTGGGGCATATAGGTTAGATGAATACATCCCACAGTTTCAGTTACAGAATCAGGGCTTTCAGACACAGTCAACTCAGCTTAGTAGTACAGATTCAGTACTATTAGATATAGTCAATGCTTATCATTATAAATAGACTTCAAGATCACCCATTAGCTAGGACTGATCTCAAATATGATTAATCAGTATCAGACTTATTAGATTTAAAAATCACCCTCTAGATAGGACCGATCTCACACTAAGTCAAATCATCCGTATTATCAGTATACTCATGATGACCTGCTAGATAGGACTGATCTAAGATTTAGTTACTCCAAGTAGAATGGAACTCAGATAGTTCCATTAGAACGTGGACTATCAGATACAGTCGCTTAGTATCAGTTACATCAGTTAGGCCGATCATATACTTAGTATATTCAGATGTACTGACGTATTTGTTCTATGGTTCTTTCTCTTATGTTACACCATAGGTTCAGAGGCACGAGCTCTAGATTAGTAGCATTCCAGTGTTAAGAGTTTGCAGTGAGTCCTTCTCATTTAAGGATGATATAATTATTGCTATATTTACTATTCAGTTGCTAGATGGAGTTAATTGGAGACATGTTCCTTCAACTCCTTATTCAATTCAGTTAGAGGCTTTCAGACTAGATGTCAAATTAGATATTCAGATCTCATTATTTTCAGTATTTATGACTTGTTTTGGTATTGTTATGACATTTCTGATGACATCGTTAGACCTGGACAGAAAATTAAGAATTTGGATCCCTTTTGTAAAAACCATTCGTGGTCTCCTATCACGAACCTAACGGCCTGTCACAGATGGCATCAAGTATATTTTTCCAGCAATTGAGTGACATTTTTGTAAGGGTATTTTGGTATTTTTCCTTTACTTCCCACGACTTATAACCCTCAAGGTGCGTATTATCTTCCATTCTCTTTAGTTAAACATCTCAAAAAGCTCTCTCATACACTCTCAACCACAAGATTAGGGTTTTCTCTCAAGATCAAAACTCTCAAGAACAAACCCTAGAGTTTTCATGAAAGATTCTATTTCAAGGAAATTTCACCATCAATCTTCACAAATTCCTAATCTAAGGTATGCGTGTGTTCATTCATGGACACCTTTTGTCCATAAAGTTTAAGAACCCTTTTCTAAAACTATATATTATGGTTTTCATGTTATGAATGGATTGTTGATCATTTTTATGTGTTGAATATTGCCAAGATAGAATCTTTTTGTGTTATTATTAATCTATGACATCATATGAGTTGAAAAGTGTAATTTTGATTATTTATGATGAGTAATTATACGATTTACACCTATGCCTAAGTTGTGCATGTAAGGTATTTGATAAAATACCTAAGAGACTAGAAATCATGCATTATAGCTAAATTATGACTAAGGAAAGGATTCATGATAGGCCTCCATGATTCAATGTCATCCATGTTGATAATGTGTCTTGTGAACACTGGTTGATTACTCATGAACTAGTCTTGTGAAATTATGCTATGCTTAATTGCAAAACCCACTCATGTACAAGATATAGAATACCCATGTACTTCATGAAATTCCCCAAGTTATGATATTATGGATTGTGGTTGTAATATTTAATGAGCGTGATATTGAAAGCTATGAAAGTATATACATGTTGTATGAAATTCCCTTCCATGAAATAGATTGTAGAGAACCATGCTTAGTATGAAATCCCTTATTTATGAAATTGTGGATTATGGACTCTACTTTTATGATCAAGTCATTCATGTGTATTTCCTTCTATTGAGTCTTGGGGGTACTTCTACCTAAAAAATATAGTTGTGTGCCTAGAGCCATGTCATGTTTTCACGATACTCTTAGTCAAGCTATGATATATAGAAATCAGTCAGTCATGAAACTCAGGAAAACTCAGTAATCTCAGTAGTTCAGTATTCTCAGTAATCTCAATGCTCAGTAACCTTAATAATCACAGTAAATCTCAGTAACTTCAGTACTCTTAATCAGTCCTCAGAACTCATTATATTCCATCCGTCATCAGAATCTAATAAACTTAGTTTTAGCTCCGCAAAAAAATACCACTATTTTTAGTTTAATTAATCAGTATCAATTTAGCAAATTAGTTTAGTTAAGTTATTAAGTTCATCCTAGTTATTCAGTTTAGTGTATTTCAGATAGGTGTAGCATTCAGCCCCGAGTGAGCCTAAGGATGGGAACTCACCTACTAGAATAGGATTGAGATCCCTAGAAGCAATCCCTAAGTTCCAAAACTACGTTGCCAGTGTAGGTATGAGATGTCACCCATTAGATAGGACTGACAAACTCAGGGGTCACCCGTTCGCACATTTTTATGTATAGGACTGATCCCAGGAGTCAGCCGCTATATTTTGACTGACTCTACAGTAGATGTCTTTTCTAGTGATGCGGTACTGACACCCTTCTATTCAGGGTAAAGATTAGACCCCAGTTAGCTTAGCTTGGGGCATATCAGTTAGATAAATATATCACAAAGTTTTAGTTACAGAATCTAGACTTTCAGACACAGTCAACTCAGCTTAGTAGTATAGATTCAGTACTATTAGATACAGTCAATGCTTATCATTATAAATAGACTTCAAGATCACCCATTAGCTAGGATTGATCTCAACTATGATTAATCAGTATCAAAATCATTAGATTTAAAGATCACCCGCAAAATAGGACTAATCTCAGACTAAGTCAAATCATCCTTATTATCAGTATACTCATGATCACCAGTTATATAGGTCTGATATCAGATTTAGTTACTCTAAGTAGAACAAAACTCAGATAGTTCCATCAGAACTTAGGCTATTAGATACTGTCACTCAGTATCAGTTACATCGGTTAGGCTGATCATCACAGTTATATCAGTTATTTTAGTTTTTTGAACTCATGTATCATTCATATCAGGTATCAAAATTCATGATATCAGTTTTCAACTTTAGGAATGTCAGACATAGTCAACCAGACCAGTTCTTCATAATTTGAACTATCAAAAATTATCGTTCATCTATTCAGTATCTCAGTATCAGTACACTAATGTTGTCAGTATTCAGACTCAGTATTTAGTATCTCCACAATTTTAGTTATAGTTATGTATGCATGTATGTATTCTCACATTCATATTTGTTAGCATTGTTCATGCATATAACCCTTTGAATTTAGCCTACCTCACTCGTATACTTAGTACATTCAGACGTACTGACGCTTTTGCGCTATGGTGCTTTCTCTTATGCTACACCATAAGTTTAGAGGTACGAGCTCCAGATCAGCAGTAGCATTCCAGTGTTCAGAGTTTATAGTGATTCCTTCTAATTTGAGGACGATATGATTATTACTACATTTACTATTTAGTTGCTAGATGGATTTAACTCGTTATTCAGTTCAGTTAGAGGCTTTTAGACTAGATGTCAGATTAGATATTCAGATCTTATTTTTTTTAGTATTTATGACTTATTTTGGTATTTTTATACCTTTTTTAGAAATTTTGTTAGCAGACGTTTATTCAGTTCGAACCTTATGACCTTTCATATTTATATTTCTGCATTTTATGATATATTATGCATTATACAGGTACAAATATCAGTCATGGGTTGGCTTGTGGTCCTTTAGGGTCATGAGCACCGTGTAGCATTTCGGTTCAGAAAATTAAGGTGTTACAAAAGTACCCACAACTTCAAGGGTAAGGCTTAGTGGACACTATCCCAGCACCGGTTGTGTCCAACTATTGATGATGATATTCTGAGACCAGTCTAGGAAGCTATGATAGTCAGGTTCATGGCCGGTTATGACTTTGATATAGTTTAGTTCCTATATTGAGAGGTGAGGGATCAGGCATTATGGGAAAGAAGACATTTTTTTCCTACCCATATATTATCACATAGATACTCCTGGCGGCGGGAGTGCTGGAACTTCCTGGGATAGATAAAATTATTAAGTCCTGGAGGATATTTAACTTCAGCCTGATAGAGTTGTGGCAAACCCTTTGAATCGAACAGCAAGACAGGTAGAAGATATTTTTGTAGGATAATTCCCTCAAGACGGTCAGACTAATACCACTACTGAAATTGAGGCTACTGAGGCAGAAGCACAGATAAAGGTCTCACATATAGATACATCAGGTACTTCTACTGCCCCACCACCAGTGAAGTCTATGCCACCTAGGGCATGGGTTATGCCTTTCGGTATTATTTTGATCTCACAAGAAGCATGGACGAGGTCATAACCAAATTAGCCACACTTAATGCAAAGGTAGGCAATATTAAGGAAAGACTGAAGACTTAGCTTAACAGGAAATTTGAGAACTAAGATAGATGAGTCCAAGGTTGCTTGGATGCTTTTGAGTTGAGTATCACTCGATAGTTGAGTGAAGTTCAAACACCCAACATTGCTTATATTAGATCCTAGTTTATGGAAATCAAAATGATGGTCGATGAGTTTTATGAGAGACCAATAGTTATAGAGCCTGTAGTAGTGACTGTGATTCCTACAGTTGAGGTACCAAACATTTGGGTAAATCCAGCAGACATACAAGTTGAGGAGACCGAAGAACAAAGAAGGGAGAAGAAGAGAAAGAAGAAGGAGGATAAATAGCTAAGAAAAAAGCCAGAGCTGAGAGTATTCAGGATGAGCAGGGCAGGGAGACTAGGGTCCACAATATAGGCATAGGAACTAGTGGATCGTGAGCTCAAGTTGTTGATACTGTAAGGGTTGATATTATTAACCCATGTACTATTGATTCAGTCCTGGTTGATGGGACAGTAGCTGATGAGAGTGGGATCCAATGATGGCCATCGCACGGATATTGATGACCCAACTCATTGAGCTCCTAGGTATGATATTTATCCTTACTTTATTTTGTTGTAGCACGGGTGACAGTGCAGCAATCTTTAGTTGGGGTGAGGGTTATTCCAAAAAATCTAGGAGTAGCTGAAAAATAGATGTAGCTAAAAATTAAAAATCTGTTATAACTTGCAGGTTTGATGCAGGTAACTGTCATAGGGAGAAAATCAGTGCGCTTATGGAAGTTGATTAGTTTTGATTATGATTTTTGAGAATTAAGAAAATTTTCACTTGCAATGAAATAATTTGATTTGGTAGTTTTTGAAACACTACTGATTTGCAACAATTATGGGAGAATATGGGTTAAATTGTGCTAAAATTACGTCGAAAAAGTTGAGCCCTCCAAAAAAATTTTGTTTTAATGTGTGATTTGTATATTTGTGTGAGACTGTTGTGAATCTAGAAATGGCCTTAGGATTAGGGATAGAACAGTTAGGGATAAAACATATCCATAGTTGGATAACTACTACTTTGTAATATAGCCTTGTGCAAGTGCGTGTGAGATATACTGAGTTCCCAGTATGTTGGAATTTAGAACTTACCCACTTTCTTTTACCTAGATCTAGGATAGTTAAGTAGGTGATGATCATAGGCCCTTTTTGTGTGAGTCCACCCGAGCCTAAAATGCCCTAACCAAATGAATGAATCCCTTTGATCCAAATATTTTAGCCTTGATAGATCAATTTTTCTTGTTACACCTATCACCTTCTCATTTACGTTACAATGAACCTATTTTGGCCCTGGTCCTTCCTTGGACACTGTGCACCTCAACTCAGGAAAATCACCTAAGTATAGAGTGGCTAATATAGGGGTGTGTGAGAGAAAATGAGTATGAAAAAAGTGTGTTGAAGGAAAATAGTTGAAACTTAAGCAGGTGCGGTGAAAAGAAAAGAAATAAAAATGCTATAAAAAAAAAAGCAAAAGTTAGAAAACCATACCTTGCCCAATTAGAATGTGCTTACAAGAAAAAGTGAGACAAAAGGATGGACATTGAAAAGAAAAAAATGAAAAATAAGTGGACCCCGAGCAATGCGTAGTTTCCAAGAGGCTTAGTCACTAAATGAACCCCAAAAGATATCATACCAGACCGAAGCCAACGTTACAAGACAAATAAAGTCCTATAGTGATCTTAACATGATTGACTAAAAACTTATGAAAAGAGCATACGGTCATGCCTATGGTCTTCTGTGTACACCGGTGGTACTTCTTTTTGACTATGAGAGTGATTTTCTATATCCCTAAATAGATTGATTTATCCATACGAAGAGTGAATGGGAATTCTTTGACTGTGAGTGCACATTGGTTATGTTTCTAGGCTTATAGGTTGTTTGATGAATGTAATTTGTGACTATTCCCATTTGTCTATTGTTAATGTAATTCCATTTTTGGATTCACTCGTATTTCTACGTGTATTAATCGTGATGTGCAGTTTGTGTTTTCAAAAGGACAGGAGTATGAAGGGAACAACAAGATTGAAATTGAGTTCAAAATCACTACCATAGGTAGCTTAAGATCTTTATGTCCAGGATCCACTGGGCCACTGATGAGGATAGTGGAGCTAGTTTTGAGGCCCCCGGTACTGACACAACATTAGTCAGTGCCAACTGCACCTAGGTATATCTTTTTCACCTTTGTTTTACATTATAGTAATGCAGTGGGAATAGTGTGTAGTTTCTTAGTTGGGGGTTGGGGTGTACCACACAGGCACCACAGGTTTTTGTTTTCTACTTCTTTTTCCATCGGTCGTGATTTGTATATGAACGAGCATGTCTAGGGTGAAAAGTATTTTATGATATGTTTTGTTTAGTGATGTGCTATGTTGATGTTTAATTAGGAAGAAAATTTGTACCAAAGGTAGTTGATAGGTTTTATGTGATTGTGCTTAAATTGTTTAATAAAATAATAACCCTCCTTAAAATTTGCTTTACAACTGTGTGATGTGTATGTAGATGTGACCACCATAAATATCATGATGGCATTGGGATTAGGAATAGAATAATCATAGCTAACAACGTCATGAATCGGATAGATATAACTTGTAATGTGATCCTGTACCATTTTGTGTGTGAGATGTTTCCTAGTTCCCTGTGAGTGCGCAATCCAAATCTTATCCGGTTATTCTTTCCTAGGTTGAAGGATAGTAGGATTATAGGCCGTTTATGCAACTAGTACACTTATAGCCTAAATAACCAACCAAATGTGATGAAGTATACCTTGATCCCAGTTTTGAGACTAAGTAGACCTATTTTCTTATTTACACCATTCACCTTCCCATTTTAATTGTAATGAACATGTTTTGGACCTGATTCTCCTTGGACATTGTGCACCTAAACTTAGGAAAATCTCCTAAGTTGAGGGTGTATGTCATAGGGGTGCGCAAGTAGAAGTAGGTATGTTGAAAAGGTCTGAATAGAACAAGAAAGTTGGGTTGGGTGTGGTAGAAAAAGAAAATGAAAAAGAAAATCAAAATTGCAAAGACAGGAAAAGCAAAGAAAAGCTGCTAGGAAAGAAAAAGAAAAGTAAAATTACAAAGAAAGAATAAAAGAAACCATACTCAGCCTGAATGAGCAATCAAAGAATAAAAAGGGCAAAATAAGGTTGGATTGAAATAAGAGAAATGAGTGAACCTTAAAGTAATTGTATTTCCAAGGAGTCTTAGTCACCAAATATTTTCCAAATATAGCATACCAACCCTAAGCCTACGTTACAAGCCAAATAAATTCCTATAGTGATCCTGACCCAACTGATCGATAAAACTAAGGTAAAGAAACAAAGGGCAAGCCAATGGCATTTTGTGCACACTGCTGAAATTTCTTTATAAGTGAGAGTATCTCTTGACTATCCCTATATTAATATGTTAATCTATCTGAGTGATTGGGACTTCTTTGATTGTGAGGGTACATGTATTTCATTGTTAAATAGCTTTTTTGTCCAGGTATTGTAACTTGTATATTGTAATGCCCCAAAATCGGGTCCCGAGACGTCACATGGTGCTTAAGGTCACAAGTGACACCAAGCTAACCCTTCTACTGGCATAACTCATAAGCAACTGAATAAAAATATAAATCCAAACAAATCAGCAGAAATTAACTCTTTTCTGAATCTGATCAATACATATAGAATTTTATAGGATTACAATTCTGCCTTTACAACCAAAATTGAAACAAAATACATCAACTTCTACTGACTGTCTAAGAAGCCTCTACTAGTACTGACTGTAGGTAGCCGGGTCATGACTTCCGACTACCCCAACTCAGTATGACTGAATAAAGAAAATACAACACTATAAACTCTGCATAACTAACCCAAGCCCTTGAATCAAAAGGACTCATCACTTGCTGACTGGATACCACAAACTGACTGGATCTGAAGGTACAAATATACCTTGTATCTACATTCCAAGAAAATGTATCCCACATACGAATATGTGGGTCAGTACCATGGAAAAATACCGAGCATATGGGGGTGCAATGCATATATAAAATAATATCCTAACATCATCACAGTTTATAAAATTATGCATGCTGATATAGATGACTCACTTAGCTCGAATTAAATCATCAAAATCATGGATGAATAATACACGTAAAGTAAAACAAGTGAGTCATTACAATGCGTTCTCAATTCACTTTCATCTCAATTTCAAATCATCAAAACAATCAAATCTCATGTCAATTCTCATTAGAATATATTCCTCAAATCTTTTAAGAATAATGACTTTCTCAAACTCAGCCTTTTTAAGCAAATATGTTTTCATCTCAGATAGAAGAGTACACACACACACATTGGGAGATCATATAACCGACATAAAACATGTGAGCTACATGGAGTCCAACGTACAATCCACGTTGGGGAGAGCCGTTCTATCCTTGCCATTGGAGTAGGACTTCCAGTATCAATTCAAAAACACTAGTGATCACTATATAAATCAGCCTCAGGCTCACATCCTATAGGGGCACGTAGTTATAGGGAAGTAAGGTCACTTTATACCTTCCACTTGGTGAGAAAGATTACTCCTGAACTTAGCTCAGAAATTTAAATCAGCCTCAGGCTCACATTAACAAAAATCCACAATAAACACTTTAACAATTTTCATCGGGAGCCAATTTGCTACCCCTTTATCATAATCAATAAAAACATGGATTTTTTTCACAGTCGAGTTCAAAATAACTCATTCACAACCAAAAGGTCAAATCATTCAAAATATCTCAAATATTCAACATCAACGTGCTTATAACACACACTTTCTCAAAAAAACACAATTTCCAATGGGGATTCACGATTCAAATATCAAAATCATGATAAATATCGTTCAAGATTCATGCTTTATATCACCACACATGTAAATTCATCTTTCAAATCATAAACATCAAGATTTCATGATAATCATCATAAGATATGAGTTGATGCTTCAAATTCATAAAAATCAAATAAAAATCATGCCTTTGTAAAGAAAATCACTTTTGAGCACAAGAACAAAAGAGAGTTCTTGTTGAAAAAACAAATAAAAATCATGCCTTTGTAAAGAAACTTACTTTTGGGCACAATAACGAAAGAGAGTTCTACCTTGAATGATGAACTTTAGATCGATACTCATTTTTGAGATGTTAATCGTGCCTTTGAATGATGGTTCTTGGAGTTCTTGAACTAGGAACTTGTAATCTTGAATAAATTTGTAGAATTAATGGTGAACTTTGGAGGTTCTTGAAGTTCTTGAACTAGGAACTTGGAATCTTGAATAAATTTGCAGAATTAATGGTGAACTTTGGAGGTTCTTGAAGTTCTTGAACTAGGAACTTGGAATCTTGAATAAATTTGAAGAATTAATGGTGAACTTTGGAGGTTCTTGAAGTTGGATGTAGGAGCTTAGGGTTTTCTTTTTGAGGGAATTTCATGAAATATAACATATAATTCTTCTAATAGGATTTAATATAGGGTTTGGACGGATTTTGGGTGGGGGAATTAACAAAACGCCCCTAAAAATCAAATAATCCTCGAATCTGTCCTTTGGTGGACTGTTTTGATAGTCTAAAGTAGATCAACCATAACGTTTTACTCTGATATCCAAATTGGATGAAACCAATTTCATTAGAAAGAGGACTCTCATATATTTCCGTTAATATATAGTATCTCACCCAGATCATTGTGTACGAGGAGTTATGATTGTTTGAAGTTGACCCAAAAATTCACTTTTGATAGGCTGAAGTAGATCGACCGTAACTTTTTGCTCCAATAAAATAATTGGATGAAACCAATTTCATTGAAAAGGGGACTCGCAGAGCTTTCCGTTGATATATAGTATATCACCCAGATCATTATGTACAAGGATTTATGATCATTTAAAGTTGTAGAAAAAATATGCCAGGCATCAGTACTTTTTTTCCTGCACGTTTTATTGTTCATAGTTCGATCGAAATGGTCGTAGTTCGATCGGAATGGTTGTAACTCATCACTCGAGTGTCCGTTTTCAATGATCTACATATCATTGGAAAGATTATTCAATACTCTACACAATGGTAGGTCAAAGTATTAGAAATACTACATAGAAAATTTATGAATCACTCTAAACCGTAGAACTCGATACGTTTCTCACGAAATCTTTATGAAGAAAATTTTTTGGGGTATTACATTATCTCTCCCTTGGAAAGATTCATCCTCAAATGTCTCTTGTTAGGATAAAAGCACTGATTAAATGACCTTCTTAAGGGATTCAAACATCTGAGACATATCGGCACGATTGGAATTACAGTTTCCTAGTCCTCATACTGAACATGCATATCTGACGCATAAATATCTAGCTGAACTGACTCTGGAATGTATGAATATGTATGCGACAATATCCAATTCAAGGCTCATATTGAGAACTTGAGCATGAACTAGATGTGTTTAAAACACGGAAGCTTTGAGAAATCACGGGGTATGTCCCCCTTGGGACTCTATTTTCCTCTACAACACTTATTTCATATGGTCACTAAGACTGTGCACGGGACACCTATGAATTAGCTCATATGCATGACGCATGAACAGAGGTATACTCGTAACTACTGAGATGCTCCGTATGGAAATGATTTCATTCCTAAGATCCTTTGATAACATGATGAATTATAAATGAGAAGGTACACTATACAATTCTGATTGACTGAGCTGGAATACTTGGAAAATAAAGATCGTTTGTTAGAAGTTTACGAATTGAAGCATAACTAGCTTCCAGAATCTGAAACATGTACACCACAATCCCTCAAGATAACCACTTAAAACTTCAACTAACCATAATATACATGAAAGCTTAATCTCAATCTTACTTCACATTACCACTTAGCTCAAAATAAGCATACACCATCTAGAGCTTCAACGCTTTCAGCTCAACTTCGGAATTTCAATCTTAGAGTCTAACGCTCAACTCAAATTTTTATCATCCTTAATGGACCACACTATCTCTTTCATCACTTATTAAAATCACGCTTGTAAACTTATATTTCTAAACCATAAGAATCAAAATCATATCTAAGAAGCTCAACCATTACAGTCATACACTAATCCTAGAAATTAAAGCAGTCCCATAATATCTTGGGTGAACTTTCTCATCATAAACACAACATCAAACTTAATCATGAATCAAGCAAACTTAGGATCTTATATCCACTATTCAAGCCTACTAGATCACTTCTTAACAACTAATACCATTAATCAAGAAATCGTCATAGTCACCTTCACGATCACCAATCATTCAAACTTAACTTTTAGCACACAATATAACTTAAAACTTTTTGCACGAAAATTCCACTTAGAAACTATAAAACAATCCTCAACAAATGCTAGCCCATTTAAACTTCATAACAATAATAATTGGTCATAATCATATAGCTTATCTTATTCACAATCCATTAACACATCCTTCTTTCACCCGTCATTACTATCTATCCTTCATACACAACTTAACTTAGTTCATAGCTCTCTACGTCTTAACTTAACTTCCTTTTGCAGTCTGGAAAGCGCCTAGATTAATAGCACTTACCCACCGAGTACTTCCATTACTAACCTATACTCTCTGTTATACAAATACCGTCAACACCCATTTCATATCTTGAACAAACTATATCACTTCCTATTAACCCAATTACATGCAAAAAAGGGATTTTGCTATACTTATGCTCAATAAATCACACTTACCATCCTTCTTACTACTACATCTCCACATCCCACATTTTCAGCCAGCATAAGGAACAAGATGAACTACAAGTTGCTACTGGATCGAAATAGGACGCACACGGCTCCACTAGGCTTTGAATATGAGTTTTGAAAAAAAATATTTGAGATGAATAACAAAGCAGTTGTGCTAGTGAATTGAAAGAGCCCCACACGGCTTCACTAGACTTTGATTTTTCACAAACATAATGATATCAAGATTACATAATACAAGAGATAGAAACTTGACACACAACATTCAACGATCTATGAATACACCTTACTCTATCTTAATTATATAACTCATAAGAATGAGGGCATAACTTTCAACTTAAGGAACTTAACACATTAGAGAGCTCCTCTCAAGCCCTTTGTGTAACTTTTGAAATTTCTTCTAGAAAATATAGAAGCATTACATGGGGAAGAACTGGAGCTTGCGAATCATGTTATCTCAAAAATAATACATAGAGGGAGAAGTATATATTAACATTGTAGATTCTGGGGAGGGATCTGAAAGCACACCTAACCTAGGCTTAGTTCACGAATTTTATAAACATGAATAAAGTACTTTAATCTTTGGAACTCAAAAGCACTGACAGGATACTTTCTAGCTCTCTTACATTTCCATAACTATCTACGGAGAATTAAGCTTAACTGTTTCTCATACCTTAGAAATAAGGCAGAGTTGGCCAGAATAAAGTAAGATGAGAATCTATATAAGCTTCTTGAAGAACCTTTTTATAGCACGATCTTAGACTTGAAAGAAGGGAAATATTTCCTAAATGCCCTGTAGCCTCTCAAGGAAAAGTACGGATATCTCTGTACCATTCCGCAAGAATCTACTAGACACGACTTCATAGACACCCTAGGACACTTGAACTCTGTGCTCTAATACCAGGTTTGTAATGCCCCGAAATTGGGTACTGAGACATCACACGGTGCTTAAGATCACAAGTGACCCTAAGCTAACCCTTCTACTGGCATAACTCATAAGCAACTGAATAAAAATACAAATCCATACAAATTAGCATAAATTAACTCTTTTCTAAATCTGATCGATACAAAAATGGAATTTTACAAGATTACAATTCTGCCTTTACAACCAAAATTGAAACAAAATACATCAACTTCTACTGACTGTCTATGAAGCCTCTACTAGTACTGACTGTAGGTAGTCGGGCCATGAATCCCAACTACCCCAACTCAATATGACTGAATAAAGAAAATACAACACTATAAACTCTACATAACTAACCCAATCTTTTGAATTAAAAGGACTTATAACCTGCTGACTGGATACCACAAACTAACTGGATCTGAAGGTAAAACTATAACTTGTACCTACATTCCAAGAAAATATAGCCCATATACGAATATGTAGGTCAGTACCATGGAAATATACCGAGCATATGGGGGTTCAATGCATATATAAAATAATATCTTAATATCATCACAGTTTATAAAATTATGCATACTGATATAGATGACTTACTTAGCTTGAATTAAATCATCAAAATCATGGATGAATAATACATGTAAAGTAAAACAAGTGAGTCATTACAATACATTCTCAATTCACTTTCATCTCAATTTCAAATCATCACAACAATAAAATCTCATTAGAATATATTCCTTAAATCTTTTAAGAATAATGACTTTCTCAAACTCAGCCTTTTTAAGCAAATATGTTTTCATCTCAGATAGAAGAGTACACACACACACATTGGGAGATCATATAACCAACATAAGCCATGTGAGCTACATGGAGTTCAACATACAACCCACGTTGGAGAGAGCCATCATATCCTTGCCATCGAAGTAGGACTTCAAGTATCAATTCAAAAACACTAGTGATCACTATATAAATCAGCCTCAGGCTCACATCCTACGGGGGCACGCAGTTCTAGGGAAGTAAGGTAACTTTATACCTCTTACTCGGTGCTAAATATTACTCCTAGACTTAGCGCAGAACTTTAAATCAGCCTCAAGCTCACATTAACAAAAATCCACAATAAACACTTCAACAATTTTCATCGGGAGCCAATTTGCTACCCCTTTATCATAATCAATAAAAACATGGATTTATTTCATAGTCGAGTTTAAAATAACTCATTCACGACCAAATGGTCAAATCATTCAAAATATCTCAAATATTCAACATCAACGTGCTTATAACTACACTTTCTCAAAAAACACAATTTCCAATGGGGATTCACGACCCAAATATCAAAATTATGATAAATATCATTCAAGAATCATGCTTTATATCACCACACATGTAAATTCATCTTTCAAAATCATAAACATCAAGATTTCATAATAATCATCATAAGATATGGGTTCATGCTTCAAATTCATAAAAATCAAATAAAAATCATGCCTTTGTAAAGAAAATTACTTTTGGGCACAAGAACGAAAGAGAGTTCTTGTTGAAAAACCAAATAAAAATCATGCCTTTATAAAGAAAATTACTTTTGGGCACAAGAATGAAAGAGAGTTCTTGTTGAAAAACCCCACATACCTTGAATGATGAACTTTAGATCGATACTCATTTTTGAGATGTTAATCGTTCCTTTGAATGATGGTTCTTGGAGTTCTTGAACTAGGAACTTGTAATCTTGAACAAATTTACAGAATTAATGGTGAACTTTGGAGGTTTTTGAAGTTCTTAAACTAGGAACTTTGAATCTTGAATAAATTTGCAGAATTAATGGTGAACTTTGGAGGTTCTTAAAGTTGGATGTAGGAGCTTAGGGTTTTCTTTTTGAGGGAATTTGATGAAATATAACATATAATCCTTCTAATAGGCTTTAATATAGGGTTTGGATGGATTTTAGGTGGGGGGAATGACCAAAACGCCCCTAAAAATCAAATAATTCTCGAATCTGTCCTTTGGTGGACTGTTTTAATAGTCTGAAGTAGATCAACCATAACGTTTTACTCTGATATCCAAATTAGATGAAACCAATTTCATTAGAAATATGACTCTCATATATTTCCGTTTATATATAGTATCTCACCCATATCATTTTGTACGAGGAGTTATGATTGTTTGAAATTGATCCAAAAATTCACTTTTGATAGGCTGAAGTAGATCGACTAAACTTTTTGCTCCGATAAACAAATTGGATGAAACCAATTTCATTAGAAATAGGACTCATAGATCTTTCCTTTTATATATAGTAGATCACCCAGATCATTATTTAAAAGGAGTTATGACCATTTAAAGTTGAAGTAAAAATACGCCAGGCCTCCGTACTTTTTTTCCTGCACATTTTAGTGTTCACAATTCGATCGGAATGGTTGTAATTCATCGCTCGAGTGTCCGTTTTTAATGATCTACATATCATTTTAAAGCTTATTCGATACTCTATGCAATGATAGGTCAAAGTCTTAGAAATACTAATTAGAAAATTTATGAATAGCTCTAAAGCGTAGAATTCGATACTTTTCTCATAAAATCTTTATGAAGAAACTTTTTTGGGGTATTACATATATATACATGGTTTTTTATTGATGATGTAATTCCATAACTTGATTCTTTAGTTTCACATTGTTATGCTTTATTTGAACACATAGTTAGGTTTTGACAAGATAAAAGTAGGAGGGGGTAATGAGTTTATAACCAAACTTAATAATCGATGGCCATAGTTGTCTTATGATATTCTTCATTAAGAATTCCGCTTGTTTTGTTTTGTGTTGTTGCCTGAGGATATGAAAACTTTCTAAGTTGAGGGTGTTGATATGTTATGGTCTCAAGGCACTTTCGATGCTTAAAGTGGTTACAATTCCCATTTGTTTAGGTTGTTTTGTCGGATATAATGTGTATTTTAGGTATGTTACAGGTGAGTTAGGTCGGAAGTGGTGTTGGCTAAGAAAAGATGAAACATCTCTGAAAAAGTGTACGTAAGTCCCAGGCAATGAATTGGTCGTCACCTAACGACTAGTTGCCAGACTTGTGATGTTAATAGTGGCCTATGTTGAGTTCCAGGAATAAAGTGAAGACTAGCCACGATTCATTATGAGTAACTACGAGTCATGATATAATGTCATGCTAAGTACAGTAGCTAAAAGTCCTGAAGGTTAAAAAAGTGAATATATGGTTACGCCTCTTTCTATTCTCTCTAACGGGTAAGGCAGTGTTGTGGTTAAGGTCCCTTCTCACTGGGTCCATCTTATGATGGGTCGAGCTTACTGATGATATCTTAGATCATCATTTCCCATCATCAAAGATGTTGTAGTTGTAGGATAAATCATTATTTTTTGTTAACTCAATGGAGAGACTCTATCTGAAGTTTGGGAAAGATTTGATGAAAATCTTATGAAATTTCCTAACCACTAAGTACAAGATAAGATGCTCCTACAAATATTTTATAGTGCTTTGGACTAACTAAACAAGACTGTGGTGGATAACGCAATCGGTAGATCACTTGTGAGGTTGTCATATAGTCTGGTTTTGACTTTTCTTGAACAAATAACAAAGTAAAATAGGGGTGGCACACCCATTATAATGAGTTATCCATGGGTTCTCCCACCACCTCAATTGTGAATAAAGAGCAAAGAAAGAAAGAAGAAGAGAGAGGAAAATATGGCAAAAATGATGACGCAATTGGAACTACTTATAAAGCATATGATGGGTGAATCCACAAAAATGGTAAATGTCATGTCATATATAGGGTATGATGAGGATTAGGCAAGGCCCCATATGAATAAATTCGATACTAGGCTAACTATCTGGGGGGTCCTGCGCTACCTATAAAAGCCAAGGTGGGAACCAAGGTTGGAATGATCGTGATCAAGAAAGGGAATAGCGTGATAGAGATAGAGATCATGATTGAAGGTATAAGTAAAGAGAGTATAATAGATCATCCCCCCCATGATCGAGTGAAGAGCAATAATTCAAATACAGTGGATTCTAAAAAAGTTCAAAGCCGAGGATATGCGTGCTAGAATCTTGATAAGAGTAGAAGGGACGAACAAGATAGTTCGAGAAATAAAAGGAGACTTTTCTTAAATCAACCAATGGTTGTATCGCACTCTGCCTCAATCAAGAAATTAGAGACCCAAATTGGCCAAATCTCAACCGCACTTAATGTTATGCCTAAGGGTATACTCCCAAGTGATATAGTGGAAAATCCTAAAAACGATGCTCATGTCTTAGCAATTGTTACCCAAAGACATAAATAACTTGGTGTACAAAAGGTTAGGGTCAAATAACAGCCTCTTGATGATCAAATCAAAAGAAAGAAGAAGCGTGTGGGTGTGTCAAATGATGAGGCTCCAAAGTCTCAAGAATGGGATGATGAAAAACCAATGATAATTGATGAGATGGTTGATGATGGAGCTCCGAAGTTAGTTGAGGGTGATGAACTGAAATGTGACCCCTTGTATCCAATGAAAATCCCTCCTCCAATCCCTCAAAAACTCAAGAAAAAAAGGAGAATGTCAAATTCAATAAATCCTCGCCAAGCCTAGCAATCTTTCAATCAATATCCTATTGTTAGAAGTCATTCAAGAAATTATGAGGTATGATACTCTAATGAAGACATCGATGACCAATAAATTCCTTGTAGATGGTGAGATCATTGAAGTGACCCATCGTACCCATCGTTGTATAGCTATCATGACTGGTGCTTTGGCGGAAAAGAAAGAGGATCCGGGAGCCTTCACAATCCCTTGCACCATTGGGATAAAATTTGAGAAAGCCTTGTGTGGCCTTGGTGCAAGAACAATCTCATACCATATGAAATCTCTAAAATACTTGGTTTGGGCACTCCTACTCCCACAACTACGACGCTCTTAATGGTAGATCGCTCTATCAAGAAATCGACTGGAGTTTGGTATGATGTCTTAGTAAAGGTCGATCATTTCATTTTTCCGGTGGACTTTGTTGTCTTTGATTGTAATATCAACCAAGAAATTCCCATTATTATTGGGAGAACCTTCTTAGCAATCGGGAGACAAATTGTTAAAATAGAGCAAGGAGAAATGAAGTTTTGGGTTCAAAATGATGAGGTTTCCTTTTGGTTGTGTAAAACTGAGAAACAACCAATGGAACTACAAGTGGAGTTCGTCATTGATATAGTGGACAAGAAAGTGGATGAATGGTCCCTCAAGGATCCAACTTGAAGATTAAAGAATATCGTGCCACAACGTTAAATTAGACACTATAAGGGCGGCAACCCATCAAGCCATGAAAGTGGCTTGTATCCTTTGATTTTTTTTAGAGCAGCTTATTTTTGTTAAGATTGATCCATGCAAAATAGGTACCCAAGGGGTTGCATTTTAATGATGTTTAGTAATGTTAAATATGATGAAATTAAGTTTGGTGTGAATTAGTTGAAAGAGCAGAAGAGCAAACACTGCTCCTAATTATTGTAATTGCAATAGTAAAGGGTTTGTGAACGCGATCATGTGAGGTTCACAATTGCAACCCATTGCCCGTGATTGCGACCAGACCAATTTTGAAAAGGAACCATTTTCCCCCCATCACAATTACATTCATATTCCGTCTAAAAATAATCAAAATTATAAATATATTATCTTGTGTGTGGGCATCCAAAAGTACATAATCATCATCCCGTGCATTTCTTATCTGGTATGTGCTTGAAGTCTTCCTTATTGTTCTTATGTAGGGGCCTTAGAACTCATGTCTTAGTAATGGCCTAAATTGTGATATGCATGTTAAATCCTTATTCAATTATGTTTGTTTGGTATGGTTGGTTGTTTTTATTGGTATTCACACATTTGGGGAAGTCTTGAGTACCCAAAATTGTTCAAAATTTGTAGAAATGGCATGTGGAAACCAAGTGATTGATTAAATGCCTGAATGAATTCCTTACTAGTTTTCTCATGTTCTAAGGGCATGATTGAGTATCTAGGGACTATATTTTGTGTTCATAATGTAAATTTTTGAGTTGGAGCATAATTTGGCATTGAAATTAGAAGTTTAGATTATGAAAAATTTTATCAGACATGCCTCAGTTACCGCAATCACGTCCGTGATCATGAACCTATTATTGTGATCGTAATAAATGAGATTCTGACAAATCCCAAGAATTGAGATCATAATCCAAGCAGACCATGATCGTGATAACTGAGACTGGTCTGAGATACTAGTCCAAATCTCAGACCTTGCATTTTTAAGTCTGCCCATGTCCCATGAGTCTTTTCACATGATTCTAACAAACCCCAAGAATTGTGATTGTAATCCAAGAAGACCATGATCATGATAACTAAGACTGGTCTAAGATACTGGTCCAAATCTCAGACCTTGCATTCTTAAGTCTGCCCATGTCCAATGAGTCTTTCCTTCTACTTAATCAAGTTAAATAGCACATTTTTTTCACCTTGACCTTATGGACTAATGCTTTGTCTGTGGATCTCAGGTACTAAATATAAGGCTACGGTACCAATTGCTTCATCGCCCTAAAATATGATACTGAAGATTATGATGACCTTATGAGAAAGAAGTTGCTACCCGAGACGGATATTTTCCTAGAGAATGTGCTTGAGAAACTCTTGACTTTTGATGGGAGGCTAAGGTTCATGGGATAGATATGCTTTACCCCAAAACCATGAAGAGCAAATGAGCATTGGGTGAGAGAATTTTACACGAATCTCAATGTAGAAGATCTCTCTAACCCTATAATAAAAAATCAGGGGCAAAGAAGTTTGTTTTGGGGCCGAGCAGATTAATGGAGTTTATGGGTTATAAAATATGGACATGAGGGACTACAAGGCTGAGGATTATGATCCTAGGAGTTGGTTGGTTGACCATTTATGCCTGGGGAGGGAAGTTCTATAGGCTGACACTATGACTGGGATACTGATGAGTGGCTTCACTGCTAAAGGTAGAATTTGGTTGACCATTATTTATAGTAAGGTCTCTCTCACCTCTCACCACCAACCTGACCAATGTACCGACTATGCATGCTCAGGTGGTGACCGGCCTCATGGATGTCATTTTTTTAAATGTAGGCCGTTTTATGCTCATGGAGATTTAGCATTACAAAAACAAAAGTGGTCCCATACTCGTGTTCATATCCTTGATCACAGAGTTGTGAAGATGAGCTGAAGTTGATGATTATCCAAAGTGTAGTTGGATCTCTCACAAGACTCCTATTTACCCACTGAATATTCGAGGATGGAGATATCTTAGAAAGAGAAAAAAGAGAAAGGTCGACTTGGGAAATTAGTAGAGGATGAGCTAGATTCATACAGGCCATCCATAAAAGAGGTGTTTAATGAGATCTCAATTGAGAAGAGGATGATTAAGGATCTTGTGTCCAAGAAACCTCGGGGGCTGAGAGAGCCTTCCATCACCCATCACTTCAATTCTTCTCAATCCAACTATGAGAAATACCTGGAGGACTAGAAGAAGCAAGGAACCACTATGTCTAAGCTTAAGAGAGCATACTCGTCCTCAACACATTCACATAGTGATCAAGGGATACTTATTCACACATTGAAGGGTATTTTGGCCAAAAGTGGACTACTATCAAGAATGACCTATAATTTTTTCCTAACCGACTATCCTACAACCTAGGCAAGACTAATCAGGCAAGCTCTGGATTCACACACAAAGGGATCAAAGTGGTATCTCACACAAATATGGCATAGGTTCACATCACAAGCTACAAACTATTCGGTTCATGCAATTGTTACCAATGATTATCATATCCCTAATTCTAATGTCATAATGAGATTCACAATAGTCTCAAATAACAGTTCAAAAACAAATTTTTTGAAGGGGTATCATTTTTCTAAAAAATCAAGTTAACTACCCTAGATACTCATTTTCTCCTAGTTAAACGTAAAAGAACATGAAAAAAAAACACAATACGCGTAAAAAAGATGGATTTACTAGGGAAAGGATTCTGGGGACAAGAAGCATGGTGATCACACTTAACTTACTCTATTATTTTAGAGCAAGGTGATCGTTGTCAATATAATAACCCAACATGATTTGGGGTTGAATCCACTAGGAGTGTAACTAGTTTTCGAATCCTATGTATATTAATAGTTACTAAGTATTGAACCACAAAGTAAACTTAAAGCTAAGCATATATAAAATTAGAGGTATTATTTAAGAGTTTTTTGAACAAAATTAACTTGTGATACTAAATGAGAGCAATATTTTTTATTAAATTCCAATGAGAAAAGAGTCTTGGGGCTATGTTTTCCTTGGGGCAATTAGTGTATGGGTGCAGGAGAGTGAAATTCCAATTATAGTTAATAAATATATAGGTAGGCTAGGTTAGATATTATGATATTAGTCTTTCAACAAAACACCATAATATCACCCCATGGATTCTTTAGAAAACCTCATGGGTGTGGAAAACAAATCAACCCAAAACCTCAATGGGGCATCCCTATTTCTAGGATGATGCCCAAGATATAGTTGTCACCCACATTCCTCATTCAAGAATGTTGTGGGATCTAAGGAACTACCCTCATCCCTCTTTAAAGGATGAAGTGGGATTTAGGAAAATTTAGGCTTTCACCAAAAAATTCCAATTCAACAATCAATCATTAGTGAAATCCAACATTATTAATCAAGAATTGACACTAACAATCAAGACCCATACACATTTACACCCTATTCAAACATAACCCCAGCTTATATCTAGCTACTCATGAAGTTGGATAAAGAAATATACCCATGTTGGCATTCAATACCTTCATTAATGCAAAGAAGAATAATATCAAATCTAATTCCAAATTGTAACTAAAATTCTCTTGGAAAATTTAGCAACAATTGTCTTTCCCAAAGTAGTAGGGTTTTTCTCCATGTAAAAATTTAATTCTAGTTCAAAGTTCCTCAAGTATGTAAGGGTTTTTCCCTTTTGAGAATGGGGATGAGCTACTTTAAATTACAAAACTACCCCTTGGTATTTGGCTGCGTCATTACGATTACCATTTCCTGGTCACGATCGCGACCCCCGCGATTTTGGTGATCCCTTTTTTATCACCAACTTTGACTGGGTCTTAGCTGGTCATGATTTTAACCCTCAGACCTCAAACGCCATAGCTGAGGGTCATCTCTGCTATGAATTTTCCATCTTTTGTGCTAAATTTGCCATTTATGTTCTCTTTTCAACTCACTTCACATGTTTTCTTCCAATTACCTGTAAACATACAACCCATGAGAATTAGCACATTCAATTGGAAAATTTGCCTCATTTACACAATTTAATCACATTAGTGTGCTTACATTTGGACTTCTATGAGTGGTAAATTTACCACTAATCAACACCTCTAAGTTAAACCTTTTCTTATCCTAAACCAATACTACTTCTTATTTAATTAGGATGTGTAATTATAAACCCATTTACCCGACCAAATGATCACAATGATTTTGAACTTTGTTAGCACCAATAAGTGGATCTCAAGCATGGGTAAAGCTATTCTCATAGCTCCCCTTAAACTAAATCACACATTTAAGGATGTAAAAGACTTTAAATAAAAACTAGGCAACAATCACTAACTCCCTAAAAGTGACTCTCTATCAATGGTGACTCAACCATACTCTTTTGCCTTATTTTTGGAAATTGACAATTCCATCCACCTTAATTAACTTACATGCCTACTCATGAAAGAAAATCCCAAATACCAAATTATTTATCAAGTAACAAGGGATTTAAGTACATAGCACTCACTCTCACAAAGAATCTCTCAATGCAAACAAGTATCACACGGTATGCTTGCCCTTGTTTTCAATCGTTACTATATTGAATACACTCGATTACAGATCTTGAAGGAATTTTTTTAAGCTTTTAATGTAAGCTTGGTAAAGGGTGAACAAAGTGGATACAGCCTCCTTGAACATCTACATCACACTATTAAACCAAACTTTTGACCATGGACTACTTCATTTGTTTCAAACTTCACACATGTGCCTTCTTTTACTACCTTGATTCACCCATTTTTTGAAAGCATTTTCTTCTCTATTTCTTTTATGCAATCTATGTTTTTAAACTTTTTTGATGTCCTTGATTTTTTACTTTTTCACTTGATTAGCTTTTAGGCATCCACTAATAATACCGTATCCCAAGGTCACCTCTTCTGAAACACCCTAGCTTTTGAACCTTAGAAAATTTCTCTAAATTTGAGTCTCTGGACAAGGTACGATTTGATCATACCTATCATATACTAGGGTAAGTTCTAGTACCTCTCTTTCGTATGATAATCAATGAGTTTAGGGATAGTTTATATCCAAGGTGCAGTTAGGCACCATACTACTCGTATGATAGGTACGAGTAGTAAGTTAGAAAATCGTATGATGCCATAAGTTATTCCCCAAAGTATTTTGTTAAGGGTATGAGTTAGGGGTACTTCTCGTACCTTAGGGTATGAGTTAGCCTAGTATGGTCATATGTTGACTAATGTGGAGGTGCTAGTTGGGGCCTAGGGTCTGAGGTAGGGTACCATTCATACCTTAGGGTATGGTTTAGGGGGATGGCTCATACCCTCCTAGGAGTAAGTATTTATTCTTTAAGTTGGGGGTCTTCTAGACATTTTTCAACCTAAAACCCTTGAGTACCCATGTTATACATCATATTTTGTCCTCTCATACCACTTATTGAAAGATTAAAACTCACCAAAAACACTATCTAACTCACTCTTGAAGATTGGACGCAAGGGTATCTATAAGTCTTCATCTTGAGGCTTAAGAGTCAAATTTGTTTCGTGAATCTTCTTGAATAAGACCTATTAATCTTCTCTTATTGTTAGTTCATAAATATCATATGTTTTAAAGGTTGATTATGATTCATTAATTGTGGTTTTGAAAACTAAATTTGAGGGTTTATTTGCATATTGTTGAGTATTGTTTACTCATGGTTTAAATTATGATTATACATGATTTTGATAATGGTTTGTACATATGGATGCTAGTAATTGCGACTCAATAATTAGCTTATGGTTAACACTAATCTTGATGGATTTTATTTTGGTTTTGGTTTTTATAAATGCATGCCCTCAAAGTGTTTGTGAAAATACTTAAGAGAATAAAATAGTCACATGACAATGGTATTTTGAACTAAAGCTTGGCCTAATGAATATGAATGGTTGGTTAATGGTTTTGAAGGGCCTTGTTGGCCATGTAATTAACTAAATGATATCCTTGTTGGTTTAATTTGCTAAATTAGTTTGAGTCCTTAAACATTAACTTGATTTGTGTCTTTGTTAGAAAATGGATTCGAGTCTCTAAACTTTAAATTGAATAAGTATCTTTGTGAGACAATGGGTTTGAGTCCCAATGTTAATTGAATGAATGGTTAATTGATAATAATCATGGCATGTGGTATACTTGTAAGTAGTGTTGGTATGATGATACCAATGTAATGCATTTGATAAGAAATTGATATAATGATTGTGTATATGGAATGATGGTTTTAAATTGGGCTTAATAGCAGGATATGTAACCGTACCATGAAAGTAGAGTCCAAAAGACTAACATTGAAAATTGTGCAAGACGGTGCAGGTGTCTTAAGATTGAGTTGTTTGAGTCCCCTAAATAAATATATAAATGGGAGGTTTGAGTCCCACTTACTATATGTATAGGTTTTTATGTCACCTTGATAAAGCTGGGAGGTTCGATTCCCCCATATTGGCATTATGGATATGGATATTCTCGAGTTCATGAGGCTATACACACTGGGGCCTTTCAAATAGGGGAGAGTTGGGCCCATATATCCCATGGGTACCTTGTTCTATGATGGTCGTACTACACAGCCTCGGTTAATGGTTTCAAAGTTCATGTTAAATATTGTTCCCTATCTCGGCAGTGTATATACTTATGTATTGCATTAGAAATATGTATTGATTGATAGGTTTTGGTATTGTTGGCACTATTTTATCCTTATTCTTGATTTACATACTAGTATTCCAATTGCTAGCCATCTTCAATGCTGTATCCCCATGTAATATAGGTGTTGGTCATACTACACCTCTGACTCAGTATATTTAGACTTCAAATACAACTTGTGTTGACTTATAGTGGTGAGCTTCCATACTTTGGAAGGCTCCATTACTTATTTTGGATTCTTATGTTTTTCATTAGTTTAGTTTTGGACATTAGTTTTAGCTATGGTTGGGAGCATATCCCAATCGGATACTATTTTACCTTTAGATAGAGGCTTTGTGGACCTACAATGGGTTGGTATGGGCGGTGTCGGTAGTGGTGTTAGCCTCAGTACTAGTATTGGTATTAGGGTTGATACCGTTTGACTATATTTATGAGTTTTACATCCTATCTTATTATGTTATGGAATAGATTAGGTATGGGCATGGTTATTATTTCAGTTTTGGTTATGGTTGCTTGGTTGGTATCGGATTGTCAAACTCGGATAGGTTGGTCACGGTTTTCAACCTATCCCAAAGTCATTATGTTATCTAACATGCTATCTTATTATTTACTTGGAATTTATCTGACTCAGGGTGTATGATTGGTTGGTTGGCTTGGGAAATAGGGTGCTCTCTAGTCTTTGTGAGGCCTGAGATTACTGTTATGACAAGTCCCTAGTTCGAGTCATGTCAAGATTGTATCAGATCCCTAGGTTCATGGTAAGTTGAGAGTCCACAAAGCCATATTGAGAAGAGTCTCTTTTAGGAATGTGTAGCACGCCACACTCATAAGAGAGAGGCTATAAGGCATTTAGGAATGTTTCATTTTCTTATTGTCTTATTTTGAGCTATAGAGTCTAAGGTCTTTGATTTGTCTGATTTTTGTCTTCTTGTCTTTCAGATTATGCCTCTGAGAAGATCTAAAGCTCATGAAAACTCTTCTGTCCCACTTTAGGATAATGTGGATTAAGCTCATCTAACATTTGGTTCTTAGATCACTTCAACCCTTGGGAGTTAAGGGAAGAAAAAGTGGAGGAGTTTGTGAATCAATGGTAAGAGAGAATGTCTGTCAAAGAGTATGCCTTGAAATTTCATAAGTTGTCTAGGTATACTCTGGAGATAGTGTCTGATATGAGGGAACAAATGAGAAAGTTTGATTCTGGGTTATCTCTGGAGTTTATCCTTGAAAACAAGGTTGTCTTACTGATCAAGGACATGGATATTTCTAGATTAATTGTCTATCTGCAATAAGTAAAGTAGAAAAAAAGCAGTCTGAGTTAAGTGAGTGGTAGGGGAATAAGTTTAGGTCCTTCGAGCAGAGTGGTATAGATGGGGGTAAGTGGCTAGAAAAAAAGTAGGGGCTTGGATTCTTTCTCCATATCTAGTGCACCAAACCCAAAGCCTTTGGGTGATCATCGATCTTAGTATGATAGTGGGCCCCGGGCACAGGGTTCCTAATCTCAGGTTAGTAGGGCTCAATCAGCTCTATCCCACCCTTTTTGTAGATTTTATGGGAATTCGCACCATGGGTGTTGTGATAAAAGAAAGAAAAAGTATTTTTACAGCGATCAGATTGGTCACATATAGTATTACTATCAAGATAGGATGGATTCTGGGGCTAGTAATACTCCTGTGGCTTCTTCATCGGATCATGCACCAAAGGATGCTGGTTCTGCATCTGTTTCTTTTTCTAGCACCAGCACTGGCTGCAATTAGTTATTATACTCTTACATCTCACCGAGATTCTGAGGTATCTCCCTATATAGTGACTGGTATGTTGAAACTTTTCTCTCATGATATGTATGATTTACTTGACACAGGGTCCACTCTTTCTTATGTGCCCCCATTTATGGATATACATTTTTGTTCTGGTCCTGAATAAATTTCAGACCTTTTTTTCTTTCTACCCAGTTAGTGACTTTATTATTGCTAAAAAGATCTATATGGGGTGTGTGGTATCTGTTAGTGGTAAAGAAACTGTTGTGGATTTGATAGAGTTTGATATGGTCGACTTTGATGTAATATAGGGGATGGATTGGTTGCACTCGTTTTATGTTTCCTTAGATTGTCGAACCCATAAGGTCATATTTAAATTCCCTAATGATCTGGACATTGTATGGGAATGGGGTCCTTTAGTGCCTAAGCAGAGGTTTATCTCATATCTTAAAGCCCAAAAGTTGATCTCCAAAGGGTGTTTTATCATTTGTTTGGGTTAAAGATTCTAAATCGGTGGGTCCTTCTTTATAATTTATTTCTGTGGTTAATGAGTTTCCCAAGGTTTTTCCTAGTGATCTTCCAGGTGTTCCTCCTGATAGAGAGATTGATTTTAGGATTGATCTTGTTCCAGATACTTGTCCAATTTGTATTCCTCCTTATAGAATGGCTCTAGCTGAGCTAAAAGATCTTAAGGAGCTATTCAATGATCTCCTCGACAAAGGTTCTATTCATCCTAGTATGTCTCCTTGGGGTTATCATATATTGTTTGTGCAATTGAAGGATGGTTACCTTCGTATGTGCATTGACTATCGTCAGTTGAATAACGTGACCATAAAGAATAAGTATCCTCTTCGTAAGATCGATGACTTATTTGATTAGCTTTAAGGTGTGAAGTGATTCTCTAAGATTGATCTTAGGCCGGGTTATCATTTGCTTAAGATTAGGGAGGTGGATATCCCTATGACTGCCTTCAGGACCAGGTATGGTTACTATGGGTTTCTAGTGATGTCTTTTGGGTTGACCAATGTTCCGGTGGAATTCATGGATTTGATGAGTAGGGTCTTCCATTAGTTTCTGGACTTGTTTGTTATTTTCTTCATTGATGACATCTTGGTCTATTCCAAGAGTGAGGTAGATCATGTTAATCACCTTTGTATAGTGTTGCAGACCTTGAAAGATTAGCGTTTGTATGCCAAGTTCTCCAAGTTTGAGTTTCGGTTGAAGGATGTAAGTTTTCTTGGTCATGTTATCTCTAGTAAGGGGATTATGGTAGATCCTCAAAAGGTTGCAGTGGTTAAGAAGTGGCCTAGATCTAGGACTCCAATTGATATTCGGAGCTTCTTTTGTTTAGTCGGTTACTATAGGAAGTTTGTGGAATGTTTTTTGACTATAGAAGCCCCCTTGACTAAGTTGACCTAGAAGAATGTCAAGTTCTTGTGGTCGGATGCGTATGAGGGTAGGTTTGAGAAGTTGAAGATAAGTTGACTACAACTGTTTTTTTAACACTGGCCAAGGGTAATGATGGTTTCATAGTGTATTGTGATATTTCTCGTGTTGGGATGGGTTGTGTGCTTATGCAGCATGTAGAGTGGTGGCTTATGCTTCTAGGCAGTTGAAAGTTGATGAGAAGAACTACCCTACTCATGAATTGGAGTTGTTAGCCATGGTATTTGCATTAAAGATTTTGCGTCATTATCTCTTTGGGGTTCATGATGATATCTTCTCTGATTATAAGAGTCTGTAGTATGTGTTCACTCAGAAAGATTTAAATCTCAGACAAATGAGTTAGTTTGAGTTGCTAAAAGACAATGATATTAGTATTCACTACCATCCAGGTAAGGTTAATGTAGTTGTTGATGCTCTAAGAAGGTTATCCATGGGAAGTTTAGGTCATGTGGATAAGGAAAAGAGGGAATTGGTAAAGGGCATTCACCATTTAGATAGTCTTGGATTTCATCTCACGAACTCTGAGAACGGTGGTATGTTTGTGCATCCGGTATCGCAGTCGTCTCTTGTTCTTGAGATTAAGGAAAATCAAATGTTGGATTCTGATTTATGGGAGATTAAAAAGAAGATGGTTCAGCAAAAATTTGTTGACTTTATGATTAGTGGTGATGGTATATTGAGGTACCAAGGCAGGTTATGTGTTCCCAATGTGAACAGATTGAGGTGAAGGATTTTGGCTGAAGCTCATGAATCTTGATATGCTATTCATCCGATTTCTATGAAGATGTATTGATCTGAGGTGGATTTGTGCACCTCAATGTTGTTATCCGAGGTTATTTAGCCTTTTTTTAGGACAACTGGTGGAATTAATGTGTTAACAATAATATAATTGAGCATGTAAGTGATTAAGTACTTGGTGAAAATGTTTAAGGTGTATTTCAAACAAGTTTGTAATTAATTGGGTCACTTAGAATTAAAGTGAAAAAACTAGAGTTATTACCTTGATCTAGTTATTGTTCTAGTTGATTGCGATGAATAATAATGTATGTAATGAGTTCCTAAGGTTATTATTGTGTAATTATGTGTGTAACACCTTTTTATAGTGTTCAAGGTTCAACTTAATCAAGACAAGAGTCAAACAATAAGTTAAAGATCAAAATGGGCAAAACTAGTTCTTAGCTTAAGTTTCTAATTCATTGTCTTGAATGTTGTGTTGTTTTGAGATCTAATATATAGTGTTTCATGATATAGGATTATTGTTTAGTTGATTATGATGATATATATATGATTCAAAAGCTGAAAATCAAGTGAAAATAAGACTACAGGGCTTGGGATGGAAGGACAAATGCACAAGACAAGTTTAGAAGTCAAGATGGCTTACAAAATGCCTTTCCAGTATGTCGCACATCCAATATCATGGGAATAAGCAGAGTGTAATGCACCCATGGGAATAACAAGAACTTCAAACACCCTATTCCATGGTAATGAGAGGGGCGACGTGAACCCTAATCCACCAACGGCCAAATTCTCCTCCTCTAAATAGGACAATTGAACTTGATTTTAGACACCTTGGACGACTTTAAAACTTGGAGAGGAGATGGAGAACACTTAAAATAGGGTTTTTATCATTATAATTTAGTATATTTATGTATTTTATATTGTATTCATCCATGGTGATTACGGTTATGTCCATGAGTGGCTAAAACCTTTTTCTGGGGTTAATGCCAAGAACAGGATTACTATTGTTTTGAATTGATTTGGTTTTGATTTCTTATCATATTTGGTTGTTTACTTATCCTTGTTATAACTATTTTAAGGATTTGTGACCCTTACAATACATCCATTGTCATCTTTGTGAACTCGGGAGGGGGGGGGGGGGGTGGAGAAGAGGATTGAACGTGGGGGTAAATAGAGTAAGGTTCTTATTCTTTTATAAAATAAGGGATTCCTTGTTTGGTTCACTTACATGATGACATATTAATGCATCTAACTTGATTATTAAATCCCCGTCTAATGATGTAGTTGTAATGTCCTATTAGGTAGAAGGTTGGAGGATCGAGAGACCGTGATCATACTATAAACCCTGGGAATCAACAACCAAGATAAGTAATCTAACCAATGAATTTCAATATCTTATTATGATTGTTCACAGTTCTTTAACCCCAAGTTTATCTTTATTGATTGTCCAAGCTCTTACTTTTTTGCATTATTTACTTTGTTTTTAGTTTACAACTCTAAAACTCTATCGATTACTTTTACACCAATTTAATCTCAATTGTGAACTAGAATTGAATAGTTGTTAAAATGAGTCTATAAGGGATCGATACTTGGCTTCTAAAGGTCCACTTTTCTACTTAGTGAGACCACGTACACTTTTGTGTGTTCTTGGGCACAACAAGTTTTGGTGCCGTTGCCGAGGAATTATTAATTGGCAACTATTTTAGTTTTAGTTTTACTTTTTAGATTTCTTTGGTACTCTATACTTGGTCTTGGTATTGAATTTGCAGGAAATATGTTTATGAACTGGTAAGCTGGCAAGGGTTAGAGAATTGGTTGAACTAAGCCCCAAACCCAAGCAACACTTTCACTAATTAAGGAGAGAAGTAGTCCTTCTCTACTATATGCTAAAAATTCAAGAGGAACAAGACAATAAAACTCTCATGGATGAAGATCTACTAGCCCACAGGATAGTTTGCAAAGTGGTAATCCCACTTTTGATTAATTTGACCTCCCTTTTCAAAAATTGGCTGCTGGAGGAAACTTTGAGCTAAAATAGAACATGGTGCAGCTTTTAGTGGATAGTTTATGGGTATTTAACATGAAGATCCACAAATCCACCTGTGAAACATCTTGGAGATCAGTGACACATTCATCCTTATGGGTATGTTAATTGACAATGTTAGGATGACACTTTTTCCCTTTTCTCTGTCAGGGGAAGCAAAGAATTGGTTGAACGCTAATTCGGAAAGTTCATTCACAACCTGGGATAACTTATCCCAAAAAATCCTTATCCAATTCTTTCCATCTCGATAGACTGTGAAACTATGCAGGGAGATTGCAAGCTTCAAACAGAGGCCTAATGAGAACTTATATCATAAGTGGGTGAGGTTCAAAGATCTTTTCTGGGATTGTTCACATCATTAGCAGTCCAATAAGGTACTAGGTCACACTTTTTTTGAGTCACTTGATCATAACACAAAAGTTTTGCTAGATTCTATTGCCGGTGGACAAGCATTGGAATTGAAGTATGATTAGTTATACACTTTGTTGAACCGGATTACACAAGTGAATCCTAAGTGGCATGCTTACTGAAGAAGTTCTCTAAAAAGGTTGGAGGTGGACCATTTTACTGCTATATCAGCCCAGATTGCTACACTACAAAATCAGTTAACTACTCATCTCAGCAATATAAAATTAGGGGTTAAACAGCCTGCAACAACAGCTAATACAATTCATCAGATGAATACTTGGTGTGCAGTTTGTGGCAACAGAGGTTATTTTACAACCATATGTGGTGCAAATCCTGAGTTAGTGATGTTTGTGGGCAAGACTCAAAGGTCAAATTATGGGAACACCTATAATCAAAAGTGGCCTACTTATCCACCAATTCCATCATGGACAACCAACAGAAGCAGTTTCAGTAGAAGCTGGTTCAAGGGATTTAGGCTATGACTCAAACTAGAAATATTTAAGAGATATTTAAAAAACTTATAGCTACTTAAGAACAATTGGTAGCATATGTGAAGAGTCAGCTGATTATTACAAAGAACTTGGAGTTTCAGATAGGTCAGATGGCAGGAGTGTAAAATATCAGGCCTCAATGTAGTTTCCCAAGTTATATTAAATCTCCTAAGCAAGTAATGGCAATTAATTTGAGAAATGGTAAAGAGCTCAATGAAGAACCTCCAAAGACAGCTAAGGAGATAGATACAAAATAGGTTCCTCAACAGGTAGATGACAAAGTTGCTAAAAATTTGAGGAAGTCTGAGTACTCAAAAACCAAAGTTTCTAAATAGGTAAAGGAGAGACCACTACCACCTTTCCCATAAAGTCTTAGAAATGTGATGGAGGATATGTGCTTCAAGAAGTTCTTTGACACATTTAGAGAGTTTCACATTAATCTTTCGTTTTTAGATATTTTGCAGGGAATTCCTAAGTACTCTAAGTACTTGACGGATGTGGTCACTAAAAATGTTAAGCTATAGGATGCTGAGATAATAGAACTCATTGAGGAGTGTATTTCTATGGTGATGCAGAATATGCCCAAAAAGCTCAAAGACCTAGGGAGTTTTACCCTCCTTATTCAAATTAGCAATAGTGGTATGGTCTAATCACTTAGTGATTTAGGGGCAAGTATCAACTTGATGCCTCTCTCCTTGTTTAACTCTTTGGTCTTGGCGAAGCTGAGACCGAGCTTTATGTTACTCCAATTAGCAGATGGAACCCTAGCTGTCTTGAAAGAAATCATAGAGGATGTTCTCATCAAGGTTGGTAAGTTTATTATTCTTGCTGATTTATATTTTTAGATTTTTAGGCAGATGAAAGAATACAAGTCATCTTGGGATAACCATTTTTGGCGGTGGAAGGAGCATTGATGGATGTAAGAGAGGGCATGCTCACAATGAGGCTGGATAATGAAGAGGCAATTTTCAAAGTCTACAAACCGCTTAACAAACTTTCCTATTGTAAATATTTGAGCATGATTACAGTGATTAAAGGTGATAAGTGTGGGGTGGTGAAGTTGTCCACCAAAAAACCACTTCGGAATTTCTCATTGAGCAGCCCAAGACACAACTACCCGAACCCAAAATGATATAGATTGATGATCCTAAAAAGTATATTGGTGAGAGAGTTGTTAACCCTCAGAGTTCACACTCAAGAGGTAAAAAATTAATAAGGAGATGGCCTCCAAGTAGGAGGAAGAGGTTGAAGTAAAACGGAAGAGCCAAGGATTGGGTTGTACCACGACACTAAATCAGGCATTTCTTGGAAAGCAACCCAAGTTAAGGTATATTTTTATTTTTAGTATTTTTAGTTCTTAATTCACTAGTTTTTGTTTTGTTGAGTCACAGATTGATCGGATGTCTAAGTACCATAAAACTTGAGCTAAAGAGCAAAGACTAAGTGTGGGGTTCCTAGACCCTTGTGATATATGAAGATTCTACTAGATAGGCCTAGATGCCTCAAGGAGTATTTCTATCTTTACTTTTAAGTATACTTTTGGGAAAAAGTAGATTTTTAAGTGTGGGTTGCGAAAATTCCCATTTTTGCCTATTTTTAGCCTATTTTTGTTACAATAAACCTATTTTTGATCTGGTCCTCCTTGGACATTGTGCACCTCAATTGAGGCAAATTGCTTAAGTTGAGGGTGACTATCATAGGGGTGCACAATGTAAAATAGGTGTGAAGAAGAGTAAAAATAATTGTTTTAGGAAAGTAAGATATTCTTGGTGGTGCTATGTGTGATTGCGTGATGCAAGTGTTTTGGTTGAAAGAACAAGTTGATTGTTTGAATTACTACTATTAAGACTCTTAGGCTCATGTTTATGACTCTTGTACTTGTTGACTTAATGTTGAATTCATGTTATTATTTTTTTAAGAGTCTATAATTATCCTACTTGAGTTGAGCATATGCCATGTGTGTGAGAAGTGTTTGTATATTCCTTGTTACATTTGATGCTAGAACATGCCTGGTATGTATACAAAGTGAAATAAAGAGTGTGGGTTTAGGAGATGATGCAAGAACTTCTTTGATAGTTGTATTTCATACCTTCTTTTGACCTACCTTTGTGCATAATCCTAGTTAACCCATTGAGGCTTTAGCTTATTCTTTGGTAGCCTCATATGTATCCTAGTTAACCCATTGAGGCTTTAGCTTATTATTTGGTAGCCTCATTTGTATCCTAATCCCTTCCGTTGATTGACCTTAATTTGATCCAAAGCTCCTAAACGCTTTAGTGTAAAATTGATTAAATTAAGGAGTTTGAAATTAAAGAAGGGAAAATTTGAAATTTAATCCCCAAAGTAGTAGTTACTAGTGTGTATATTTGATGTGTTTTGGTTAGGATTTAAAGAAATTTATGCTAAAAAAAATCAATAATGAATTAATAAAAAATGCCCCCTTCCATAGTTTAAGTGAATGCGCTTAATGAGATCGGGTAAAATGGAAGATGTGGTAGACAAAAGTGGTGGAAATTGGTTGTAAAAGGTGAATTGAATGAAAAATGTGATGTATTAAAATTCTTAGGGAAGGTAGTCACTATTCCTGGCCAAAATAGTTCCTACTCATCTCTTAGCCTACCTTACTACCCTTAAAGACCTACTTGATCCTGAGCTTTAACATTCTTGTGGTGTGGGAACATGTTTGATGATAGTTTTGTAATTTTTATGATGTCTTTGATTGAGCAATATATATGTGTTTTCGAACTAGGTGAGTCAATTATTGAGGATAGGATGTTTTGAAGTAGTATTTTAACTTTCAATTGTGTATGTAACATGCTTAGTGTAAGGAATTGCATTTTACATAGTCATTATAGTACTATCTTGAGTGTATTGCTTGCAGAAGAAGTGTAGAATATACTCTTATTATGATTCTCAGAGTAAAGAGCTATTCGAGGGCCAAGAAGGCTTTGAGTGTGGGGTGGTGATATAACGTGGATTTATGCACCTCAGTGTTGTAATCCGAGCTTTTTTAGCCCTTATGAGGACAACTTGTGGGCTTAATGTGTTAAAAATGATATAATTGAGCATCTAAATTATTAAATACTTTATGAAAATTTTTAAGGTGTATTTCAAACAAGTTTATTATTAATTGGGTCACTTAGAATTAAAGCAAAAAAACTAGTGTTACTAGCTTAAGCTAGGTGTTATTCTAGTTGATCGTGATGGATTCTAATGTGTATAATTATTTACAGAGGTGATTAGTGTGTTATTATGTATGTAACAACTTGTTTATAGTGTGAAAGGTCCAATTTAATAATGCCAAGAGTCAAACAATAAGTTAAAGATCAAAATAGGCAAAACCATTTTTTATCTTAAGTTTCAAGTTCAGTGTCTTGAATGTTGTGTTGTTTTGAGCTCTAATCTATGGTTTTTGATGATATAGGATGCTTGGTGAGTTTCTTATGATTATATATGGATGATTTAAAAGCTTTAAATCAAGTGTAAATAACACCACAAAGTCTTGGGATGTAAGGACAAATGCACAAGACAAGTTTAAAAGTCAAGAGGTCTTACAAAATGACTTTCCAGTGTGTCACCTCGATGGGTCCACGCCGCACACCCCATTTAATGGGAATAATCAGCATATTTCAAACCCAATTCCATGGTAAAATTAATTTTTCACACACCCTATTCCATGGTAATGAGAGGGGCAATGTGTACCCTAATCCACCAATGGACAAATTGTCCTCGTATAAATAGGACACTTGAACTTGATGTTAGACACCTTGGATGACATTGAAACTTGGAGAGGGGATGTAGAATAATTAAATAGGATTTTTATCTCTCTAATTGAGTTTATTTATGGATTTTCTATTATATTCATGTATGGTGATTATGGTTATGTCCATGAGCGGCTAAAAGCCCGTTTTCCGAGGTTAAGTCCAAGAACGTGATTACTATTTCTTTTAATTGATTTGGTTTTGATTTATTATCATTTTGGGTTATTTATTTATCCTTTTTATAACTATTTTAAGGATTCTTAACCCTTAGAATACATCCATTGTCATCTTTGTAAACTCGGGAGGGAAAAGAAGAGGATAGACCGTGGGGGTAAATAGAGTACGGTTCTTATTCTTTTATAAAGTAAGGGATTTGAATTAGAATAAAGGATAGGGATATACATAGAATACTTGTTTGTTTCACTTGAAGGATGACATATTAATGCATCTAAATGGATTATTACATCCCCGCTCAATGATGTAGTTGTAATGCCAAGTTAGGTAGAAGATTAGAGGATTGAGAGATCATGATCATACTATAAACCCTGCGAATAAACAACCAAGATAAGTAATATAATATATGAAACTCAATAGATTAGTATGATTGTTCATAGTTCTTTAACCCTGGGTTTCTCTTTATTGATTGTCAAAGCTCTTACATTTTTGCATTATTTATTTGACTTTTTGCTTACAGCTCTAAGACTCTGTCGGTCACTTGTACACCAATTTAATCTCAATTGTGAAATATAATTGAATAGTTGTTAAAATAAGTCTCTGAGGGATCAATACTTGACTTCTAAAGGGCCACTTTACTACTTGGTGAGACCACGTACACTTATCTGTGCGCTTTGGCGCAATATATATAATGATATTAAGGAGTTATTTTGGTGGAGTAATATAAAGCGTGATGTGGCTAGCTGTGTAGCCAAGCGTTTGGTGTGCCAATAAGTGAAATTGGAGCATATGAGACCTGGGGTTTATACCAAGAGATTGAGTTGACCGAATGGAAGTGGAAAGTGATTAATATAGATTTTGTTACTGGTCTTCCTCAGTTACAGAATCAGTGATTCAATTTGGGTTATTATGGATAGAATGACTGAATTTGCTCACTTTTTCCGGTGAGGATTAGTTATTCGGCGGAGGATTATGCTAAGTTGTATCTTACGGAAATTGTAAAGTTTCGTGGTGCTCTGGTTTCTAGTATTTCATATTGTAGTACTCCATTGTCATCTCACTTTTAGAAGTCATTTTAGAAAAGTTTGGGAACTAAGGTGTGCCTTAGTACTGCTTTCCACCTGCAGTCAAATTGATTAGCGGAAAGGACTATTCGGACATTAGAAGATATGCTTGATACTTGCATGATTAACTATGGAGGTAATTGGTTCAACCATTTGCCTTTGATTAAATTAGTTTATAATAATAGTTATCACTCTAGTATTGGGATGGCTCCTTTTAAGGCATTGTATAGTAAGAGATGTCGTTCTCCTATTGGGTTGTATGAAGTTTGTGAGGGTAAATTTTTTTACCCGGATTTGGTTGACCAAGTCTTGGAGAAGGTGAAGGTAATTCATTATAGATTGAAAGTTGCTCAAAGTCACCAAAAGTCCTATGTAGATATGAGGCATAGGGATTTGGAGTTCAACATTGGTGATTAGGTATTCTTGAAGGTGTCTCTCATGAAGGTAGGGCTGTTTAGTAAGGTAGCTCTAATTCATAAGCAACATTCCCAACTCTTTTCAAAATCAAGTAGGGACCAACGAGTAAGTATTCAGCTTTTAAGTTGGGGGCAATCCCCAAAATCTTTAATTCCCCATGTCGTATATCATGTTGTGGCCTCTCATAACACTTATTGGAAGATCAAAACTCACCAAAAACACACTCTAACTCACTCTTGAAGATTGGAGGCTAGGGTATCTACAAGTGTTCATCTTGAGGCTTAATAGTCAAATTTCTTTCGTGAATCTTCTTAAATAAGGCATGTGAATCTTCTCTCACTGTTAGTTCATAAATATCATGTGTTTTAAAGGTTTATAATGATTCATTAATGGTGTTTTTGAAAACTAAAGTTGAGGGTTTGTTTGGATATTGTTGAGTATTGTTTACTCATGGTTTAAATTATATTTATACAAGATTTTGATAATGGTTTGAACATGTGGGTGCTCGGTAATTCCGACTCTACAATTATGTTATGCTTAACACTAATATTGATGGATTTTACTTTGGTTTTGTTCTTGATAAATTCATGCCCTCAAAGTGTTTGTAAAAATGCTTAAGAGAATAAAATAGTCACATGGCAATGGTGTTTTGAATTAAGTCTTTCCCTAGCGAATATGAATCGTTGGTAAATGGTTTTGAAAGGCCTTGTTGACCATTTAATGAACTAAATGATAACCTTGCTGGTTAACATGATAAATGGGTTTGAGTCCCCAAACATTAACTTGATTTGTGTCTTCGTTAGACAATGATTTTGAGTCCCTAAACTTTGAATTGAAAAAGTGTCTTTGTTAGACAATGGGTTCGAGTCCCAAAGTCAACTGAATGAATGAATGGTTGATTGATAATGATCATGGTATGTGGTATACTAGCAAGTAGTGTTGGTATGACGATACCAATGTAATGTCTTTGATAAGTAATTGACTTAATGATTGTATATGGAATGATGGTTTGAAGTTGGGCTTAATGGTGAGAAATGTAGCCGAACCTTGAAAGTGGAGTTTAAAGGACTAACACTAAAAATTGTGCTAGCCGGTGCGGGTGTCTTAGGAAAGAGTGGTTTGACTCCCCTGAATAAATATATGAATAAGAGGTTCGAGTCGCCCTTACTATATGTATTAGTGTTTATGTCACCTTGATTATGCCGAGAAGTTTAAGTCCCCCATATAGGCATTACGGATATAGATATTCTCTAGTTCGTGTAACTACACGCACTAGGTTCCTTTCAGCCAGGAGAGAGTTGGGCCCATATATCCTATGGGTGCCTTATTATAGGACAGTCATGATACACATCCTAGGTTAATGGTTTCAAAGTTCATCCTAAATCTTGTTCCCTATCCCGGCATGATATATACTTATGTATTTCATTGGGTATATGTATTAGTTAATTGGTTTTGGAACTGTTGGCACTATGTTATCCTTATCCTTGAGTTACATGCTTGTGCTTCAACTGCTAACCATCTTCAATGTTTTATCCCCACGTGATGCAGGTGTTGGTCATACTACACCTTCGTCTCAGTAGATTTGGACTTCAGATATATCTTGTGTTGACTTGAAGTGGTAAGCTTCCATACTTCGGAAAACTCCATTTCTTGTTTTCGAATCCTATGATTTTTATTGGCTTAGTTTTGGAAATTGGTTTTAGCCATGGTCGAGGGCATGTCCTGACCAGATATTGTTTTACCTTTGGATAGAGGCTTTGTGGAATTGCTATGGGTTGGTATGGGTGGTCTCGGTTGTAGTGTCAGCCTTAATATAGGCATTAGTATTGGGGTTTATACCATTTGACTATATTTATGATTGTTCCATCCTATCTTATTATGCTATGGAATAGTTTGGTTATGGGCTCGATTATTATTTTGGTTTTGGTTATGGTTTCTTGGTTGGTATTGGATGGTCGAAATCAGTTGGGTAGGTCACGGTAGTGAACCTATCTAGAGTCTTTGTGTTATCTAACACGCTATCTTGTTATATGCTCGGAAATCATCCAAGTCAGGGTGTATGTTTGGTTGGTTAGTTTGGGAAACGGGGTGGTCTCCAGTACTTGTTTTGCCTGAGATGCCCATTACAACAAGGCACTAGTTCGGGTCATGTCATCTTCAAAGACTTACCACCCCTAACTTAGGCTTTTGGCCTCTAGTTGTATTTGCAAGTTTAAGGGGGGTAGGATTCAAATGAGGGGTAAACTTCAAATAGTTCAAGTCTTCTAATATAGTTTCCAAAGAAAGGTTCAAAGGCTCAACATGGGTGACTAGGGCTACTATTCTATGTATGGGTAGACTCTTTAGGTTAAAGTGGGTTCCCATGTTTACAAATAGGTCCTAAGATCATTTCACCATCCTAGCATAATCACAATTAGTCTTGAGAGACTAACAGGGCAAGTTCTAGATGATACAAGTAAGAATGACAGTTAAACAACTACGCTCACCGCAGATCACATGTATACTTTTCAAGGAGGTTTAATAGTATTTTAAACTAGATACAAAAGTAGGTATTTACCATATACTGCCAACTAAGGACTTTGGAGTCATAAAAAACATGAAGTGTTGCTACGAAATTATTTGCGTCCATACCCTTGGTTTTAAAAATAAATTGGACAGGGGAAGGGGGTTCTTTCTTTGCATTTATACCACACAGAATTTTCTATTGTTGTCAACAAACCAAGCCATCGTCTCATATTTTGGCTCTCATAGTAGGAAACCATATGGCTACTCAGACTTCACCATAGGTGAAAGGGTGATCCCAAAACTCCAATGTTATGGATACTTAGATTGCCCCTGTATCTATAGATCAAAGCCCAAACACGATGATTTTTTCTTAGGAATGTCGTCACTCAATCTATCATAGGGAAAGGTTCATCCGACATCATCCTAAGCAAGATAAGAATAAAATAAAAATCTAAGGATGAAAACAGACAACTAATCCATGAAATGTAAGCACCATCGGGGTTCCCGAAAATTACAACCCAATATAAAAATAAAGTCATCCAAAAACAAAATGAAAGCGCCAAACAAATATCCAAATAATAAAGACCAATCAAATAACTATGGCTACTAAGGAGACGGGCACCCCCCAACTCAAAGCTTGCAGTGACCTTACTGAATAATCATGAAAGTATAGAAAAGGTAAAGGCTCCCTGTAACGGCATCAAGGACTATCATTGCTCTCGGTCTAAGCATCATCTGAGTCTGACCATGCAGCTGGGACCTCATCATCCCTCTCATCCCTGGGAGAAAAATTTCTCTTTTTGGGTTTCAAGACCTTCCAAATGCCCTTCACTCCCTTCTACATCTTCGTGAAAAATTAATCTCTCTTCTTATCCCTCCTATTTATCTTCTCATGATAATCCATAAGCTCTCTATGTGAATGTGCTAAATATGAGTGGGCTCTCTTAAGCCTATAAATAGTGGCCCCCTGCTTCTTCTAGGACTCCAAGTATTTCTCATAGTCTGACTGAACAACATAGGAGTGATGGGTGTTGTAAGGCTCTCCCGGCCCCTGAATTAGCTTGTACACAAGATCCTAGATTATCCTTATCCAACTAAGATCTCATCAAATGGACCTACTGTGAATGGCCTTCAAAAATCTACATCACCCTCTAATGACCTTGTTAAGTCAAACTTCCTCTTTTTGCTCTTTGCAATACCTCTCTCTCTTCAGATCTTCAATGGGTAAGTGGGAGTCTTGGTAGAGATCCAGCTATCCTCCCAGTACTCATCAACGCTTTCTCACCTACATAACTCTGTCATCAACGACAGGAAAAAAATATGGGTCCCGTTTTAGTTTTGTAGTGTCGAATCTCCATGAGCACAAAGCGGACAACATTTAAAGAAATTTTGCCCAAGAGGAAGGACACCATCTGAGCATGCATAGTTGGGACATTAGTCAGGTATGTAGTGAGAGATGCCTTGCTACAAATAATGGTCAACTAGATCCTAGCTTCAGAGTAAAGTCACTCATTAGTATCCTAGTCTTAGTGGTGGCCTAAGGGACCTCCTTCCCTATTCATAAATGCTCAACAAACTATCTCCCAGAAGCACAATCCTTGGCCTCATAGTCCCTCATGTCTACATTTTTTAACCCATACACTCTATTAATCTGCTCGGCCCCAAAATAAACTTTTTTGTCCATGATTCTTATTACTTAGTTAGAGAGATCTATAATGCTGAGATTCGCATAGAATTCTCTCACCCAATGATCATCCGCCCATCTTGGTTTAGGGGAAAATCATATCCATCATATGTCCTCTAACCTCCCAAAGAAAGTTGGGATTTTCTCGAGCACACTCTCTTGTGAAATCCCCTCTCAAGAAGCATCTTCTTTCTCATGAGGTCCTCATAATATTTAGTCACACATTTTGGAGAAATGAAGCGATTGGTATCACAGCCTACCATTTAGTACCTGGGATCTACACACAAATCATTAGTCCATAAGGCTAATGCTAAGAAAAGGCATTATTTAACTTGATTGAGCTAAAGGAAAGACTTATGGGACATGGCGAGCCTTAAAATCCAAGTCTGAGATTCAGACCAGTTTGTTAGACTGGTCTCAGTTATAGTGATTACAATCTTCTTGGATCGCGATCATGATTCCTAAGACCGATTAGAATCATGTTCTCAGATATCGCGATTGCGACCCTCAAATCGTGATTGCAGCAACTAGGCACGTCTGATAAAATTTTTCTCAGAATCCAAAACTTCTAATTTTAATGCCAAATTATGTTCCAAATCTAAAATTTACATTATGAATAAGAAACATAGTCCCTAGATACTCAATCATTCCCTTAGAATGTGGGAAAACTAGCAAGGAATTCATTTGGGCATTTAATCAAACACTTGGTGTGCACATGTTATTTATATCAATTTTGAACGATTTTGGGTACTCATGAATTCCCCAATTGTGTGCACACCAATAATAATAGACAGCCACACCAGACAAACATAATTAAACAAAGATTTAGCATGCCAATTACAATTTTAGGCCATTCCTAAGGCATTAGTTCTGAGACCCACCCACAAGCATAATAAAGAAGAATTTAAGAACTTACCGCATTAGAATGCAGGGGATAATGATTATAAACTTTTGGATGCCAACACACAAGAAAAAATAATTGTAATTTTGAGTACTTTTTAGAGGGAATGTGAATGGAATTGTATTGGGGGAGAAAGAAATGATTCCTTTTTAAAAAGTAGTCTGGTCGCGATCGTAAGCAATGGGTGACGATCACGAACCCCGTGTGATTACTATAGCGGACCTCATACCATCGCGATCGCAACAATCGGGAATAGTTTCTAATCCTCTTCTCTTTCAATTAACTCACCCCTACCTTAATTTCATCACATTTACCATTACTTAATATCAATAAAATGCAATCTCTTTTGGAACGTAATTTGCATGGATCAATCACAAAAAATAAAATTTACTCTAAAAAATAAAAACAAATGATATGGTCCACTTTCGTGGCATGATGGGTTGCCTCCCATCCAGTGCCTAATTTAACGTCGCGATACGACATTTTTCAACTTTCAAGTTGGATCCTTGAGGGACCCATCATCCATCTTCATGTCTACTACATCAATGACAAACACCACTTTAAGTTCCATTGGTTTTTTCTATCTTTTACATACCCAAAAGGACACTTCATTATTTTGGACCCAAAATTTCATTTCTCCTTGCTCCATATGAACAATTGTTGTCAAAAAGGGTCTCCTAAGAATAATAGGAATTTCTTGGTCGATTTCACAATCTAGGAAAACAAATTTTGCCGGCAAGATAAAATGATCGACCTTTACCAAGACATCATACAAAACTCCAACCAGTTTTTTTATAGAACGATCCACCATCAAGAGCCTCATTATTGTGGGAATAGAATTCCCAAACCAAGTCTTTGATAGATTACATATGGCATGAGGTTGACTCTTGCGCCAAAGTCACATAAGTTTTTCTCAAATTTGTGTGTCCCAATGGCGCAAGGGATTGTGAAGGCTCCCGTATCCTCTTTCTTTTATGCCATAGCACTAGTCTCACCATATACAAGGAGTTTCTTGGACATCAATGTATTCATTAGCTTAGCATACCTCAAAATTTCTTGACTGGCTTCAAACAACAAGATATTGATTGAAAGATTGCTAAGCTTGGAGAGGAATTTCTTGAATTGGATATTCTCTTCCTTTTGCTTAAGTCTTTGATGGAATGGAAGAGGGATTTTGATTGGAGACAAGGATTCACATTGCGGTTCATCACCCTTAACTACTTTTGGAGCTCCCTTCTCATCAACCATCTCTTCAATTATCAATGGTTCTTCATCATCCCATTCTTAAGACATCATTTGACACACCCACATGTTTCTTTGTTATGTTAGTTTGATAATTATGATACTCTACTTCGACACAACCTCTTTTGTACCAAGTTCTTCACCACTTAGGGTGACAATTGCTAAGACATGGGCATCATTCTTACAATTTGCCACTGTATCACTAAGAAGGCCACCCTTATGGCTAGCATTAAGTGCAGTTGAGAATTGACAAATTTTGATCTCCAATTTCTTGATTAAGGTGGAGTGCGATACATTTATTAGGTTGATATGATAAAAGTTTCCATTTAATTCTTAAACCATCTTGTCCCTCCCTTCTACTCTCATCAAGATTCTAGCAAGCATTTTCTCGGCTTTGGAATTTTTGGAATCCATGAGATTTGACTCCTTGCTCTTCACTCAATCATTGAGGGAATATATCTATCATACTCACTTTCCTTATCCCTCTAATCGGGATCTCTATCTCTATCACACTATTTCCTTTCTCGGTCACGATCGTTCCAACCTTGGTTCCTACCTTGCCGTTGATAGGCCAAGCGGGAACCCCTCATAGAGTTTTCCAAGTATATAATTTCTTCATCAAGTTCCTTTACCTTATCCTCATCTTACCCTTTAGAGACCACGGCATTGACCTTTTTTATGGGTACACCCATCACACGCTTTGTAAGGAGGTCTAGTTGTATAATTATTTTAGCCATATTCTCGTCCCTTTCTTCTTCTTCCTTTCTTTTATCTTTGCTCCCAATCGAGGCAGCGGGAGAACCCGTGGCTACCTAGGTATCCCGGGTGTTCCACCCCCTATTTTTCTTTGTGATTTGTTCATGTAAAGTTAAAGATACACTATAGACAACCTTACAAGTGGTCCACCGGTTGCGTTGTCCACCACGATCTTGTTTAGTTGGTCCAATGTCCTATATAATATTTGGAAGAAGTATCTTATCGGGAAATTCTTTGTTAGGACACTGCACAAGCTTTTCATTAAATCTCTCTCAAACTTCATACAGAGGCTCTCTATTGAGTTGACAAAAATTTATAATTTTGTCCCACATTTGCAATATCTTCGATGATGGAAAATAATGATCTAAGAAATCATAGGTAAGCTCAACACATGATGTGATGGACCCAATGGGTAGAAACCTCAACCATAACACCACCTCACTCATTAGAGAGAACGGTAAGAGGCATAACCATATAAACTCTTATGAGATGTGAGCGATATAAAAGAGGCATATACCTGGATAAAATTCTTCAAATATAGATTTGAGTCTTCATGATCTTGACTCCCGAAGAGACCTTTCATTCGTATCATGTCTAACGTCACAATCATGACATGAATACCTTATTCTTTTCATTCGGTAGGATACAGATGGCACTAGTACACCCCACATTATGGAGGTGGTCCTCAGCATTAAGGGGACAATAAAAGGTCCTGGAATTACTTCCATGATCACTCATTATGTCATGGACACTATTGAAATCTCCTAAAATTTAAAAAAAATATCAAGTAAATAACAAAAAATATGGGTGAACCCTAAGTTACTATCAACACCATACAAGCAAACACTAAGTTTCACTCCCCGATAATGATAACATTTTGGTCGTGTTGAACATACTTCATTATTTTGGGGCAAGGCAATCGTTGTCAACATAATAAACCAACTTGAGTTGGGGTTAAATCCACGATGAGTTTTACTAGTTTTCGAATCCTATGTATGTTAATAGTTACTAAGTATTGACCCACAATGTAAACTTAAAGCTAAACATAACTGAAATTGGGGGTATGATTAAGAGTTGTTTGAATGAAATTAACTAGTGATACTAAATGAGAGAAACAATTTTTTATTAAATTCCAATGAGAGAAAAGTCTTGGGGCTATGTTTCCTAGGGGCAATTAGTGTATGGGTGCATAAAAGTGAAATGAATATATGGGTAGTCTAGTTTAGATATTATGTTGTTAGTCTTTCAACAAAACACCATAGTATCACCCATGGATTCTTTTGAACAGATCATGGGTCTAGAAAACAAATCAACCGAAAACCTTACTTAGGCATCCATATTTCTAGGATGATGCCCTAGATATAGAAAATTCACAATCCAACCTTATTTCTAAAATAATTTAAAGGAATAAGCTAACATTTAAATTATTGTTCGCAAATACTTTTCACCCACATCCCTCTTTCAAGGATAATGTGGGATCTAAGGAAATACCGTCATCACTCTCTCAAATATGATGTGAGATTTAGAGAAATTAGGATTTTCACCCACAAATTCCAATTCAACAATCAAGCATTAGTCAAAACCAACATCATTAATCGAGAATGGACACTAACAATCAAGACCCACACACATTTGCACCCTATTCAAACATAACCCTAAGTTGATATTTATCTAATGATGAAAATTGAAAAAAGAAATATACCCAAGTTGTCATTCAATGCCTATATTGATGCAAAGAAAAAATAATATCAACTCCAATTCCAAATTGTAACAAAAAATCTGTTGTAAAATTTAACAACAATTGTATTTCCCAAAGTAGTAGGGTTTTTCTCAATACAAAAATTCAATTCTAGTTAAAAGATCTACAAATGTGTAAGGATCTTGCCCTTTTGAGAATTGGGTTTAGTTGCTTGAAATTATGAAACTGCCCTTTGGCATTTGGCTGGATCATCGCTATCTCCATTTTTTGATCGCAATCGCGACTCCGACGATGGTGGTGATCTCTTTGTGATCACCAAATCTGATTGGGTTTTGATTAGTCATGATTATTACCCTCAGGCCACAATAGCGATAACTGAGGGTCAATCCCAGCATTTTCCAACTTTTGCACTAACTTTTCCCTTTATGTTCTTTTTTCCACTTACTTCACTTCTTTTTTTCAATTACCTAAAAACCTGCAAACCATGGGAATTAGTGCATTAAAATGGCAAATTTTCCTCATTTGCTCAATTTAATCATAGTAGTGTGTGCAAATTTGGATGTCAATGAGTGGTAAATCTACCACTCATCAAGGACCACCTATGTCCCCCCACCTAAAGGGTGTAGGTGCCACCTACTACCCTTAGGTGGGTTCGTAGGTGGCTACCAATGCAATTTTTCTGAATCATGTTAAATTGATTTCTTAGGATTTTCATGTATCCTAATACAGTACTATGATGTTTTTAGTCATTATTATGTATGTTTTGTCAAGTTTTCCATATTTTTTTAGGATTTGAATTCTAGGGTTTCCTTGTAATCTATAAATACCCTTTTTATATTTTTAGTTAGGGTTGGAGAGATAGGCTATTTGAGACTAAGCTTACATTATTCACAAACATCTTTTGATTCTAAGATTGACTTGGAATCTTGGAATCTTATTGTTCTTGGTTTGTTTTGGTTTTGTTCTTCAATTTAAGACTTTGGGTTTTCTTCTTTTATTATTGTGAGATTTATTCTATATTATTTCTCTTAATTTCATAAATTATCTTGCAACTATGAGCGGCTAGTTCCCTGAGCTTGGGTTGTGGGAACCCTGGTGGATCAACAAAGTAGAGGAGGTTCTAAGTCATTCTAGATAAAGATTCTTGCACTTATTATGTTTTCTTTGATTTTATTATCTTCTTAATGGGTGCACACATTAGGATCTCGCCTGTATCCACTACGAAACTAATCGGGAGGTAGAACTTGGAAAAAGAAGATTACAATTGTGATTTGGAATTAATTGCCTAAATAATCCTACCTGAACTATCTACTTAAGACAATTATATTTCATCTAATAACTTAAGAATCAAAAAGTAATAGTTAAATTGGGATCTAGGATAAGGGTTAGTAAGGAGACACCCTGAGACTCAAAAGGTAAAGGGTGAAATCTATCAATCAGTCCACAAGATAGTTTATGGTACATAACTTATCTAACTCTAGAGATAAGGTATTGGATTAGTTCGATAGTGCACAATAAATTTGTGGAGTTAGAAGCCAGAGAGAACACAAGCCTAGTATTCGTCTTAGATTGATTACAAACTCAATCATCCTGTTCTTTTACTTTTTACTAGTTTAGTGAATCCCCCCCCCCCCCCCCCCCCCCCCCATCCATTTACTTTTTGTACTACATGGTGATTTCAACAAGTTCAAGAAATATTTCTAACATATTCCCTATCGGATTGACCCCAACCTATTTGGGTTACTATATTATGATAGAGACTGCTTTATCCTTCAATTGGAGGTGTAATTTGGGCGACATCAATGTTCTTTGTCAAAAAGTTATGATGCTTTTACCTTCATTGTTGGGAAGTGCAAGTATATCTCCCACTTTGAAACATAGTCGATAGCCACCAGTATAAACTCTATTCAATGCATGCTAACAAATGGCCCCATAAAGTCAATACCCCAAACATCAAATAATTTAAGCTTAAGGAAAGCAGTCATTGGAATTTCACGTCTTCACGAGATGTCCTTGCCGACATTAGTTACATGTTGTAATGCCCCAAGAATGGGACTCGAGACGTCACACGGTGCTCAGGGTCACAAGTGACCCCAAGCTAACCTTTTTACTGGCATACTTGCAAGCAACTAAATTATATACATAAATCTGAACAAAATTGCGGAAATAATAAAACTTCTCTGAACTTGATCAATACAACATCTGAGTTTACAAGATTACAACTCTACTTTTACGAACAAAAAAGAAGTAAAATACATCAACACTACTGACGGTCTATGAAGCCTCTACTAGTAATCACTATAGGTAGCCGAGTCATGACCCCAACTATCCCAACTCAATATGACTGAATAAAGAAAATACAATACTTCTCAAACTGTATAACTGAATCGAACCCTTAAATCAAAAGGACTCATCACCTGCTGACTGGAAGCTGCGAACTGACTGAATATAGTGTATGTGCTACAACTTGTACTATATTATGAGACAATGTAGCACATAGACAGATATGTGGATTAGTACTTTGAGGATGTACTGAGTTTATGGGGGTGTACGCAATAATAAAAAATAGTATCATCAATATTTATAGAAATCATGCATGCGGATATAAATGACTCGCATAGCTTGAATAACTCAGAAACATACATCTCATAAATCATGGATAGTGAGACATGTAATATAAAACTCGTGAGTCACTATTCCAAATTCAAAAAAAATTGCATTCTTCTCTTATTCTCAAAACTTGTAAGCTAAAAGAATCTTTAAACAATACTTTCAAAACTTAAGCCTTTATCTTGAGGAGAGTAGAAATTCTTTGAAACTTAAGGACTTAAAACTCTAGGGACTTAAAGACTTGGGACACTTAGGAAAACTTGAAACAATAACTTTCAAAACACATACTTTTATCTTAAGGAGAATAGGACTTTGGGAGTTTCTAAAAACCGACATAAACCATGTGAGCTACAAGGAGTCCAACCTCTTACCCACATTGGGAAGAGTTGCTTTACCCTTTCCATTGGAATAGAACCTTAACTTTAGTGATCACTATCTCAGCCTCGAGCCCACAAATCTTAATCCTATAGTGGCACGTAGTTCTGGGGTATGAGACCTTAGAATCATACCCAACTCGATGCAAAATAATACTCCCATACAAAGCTCAGAACTTTTAGGAAATCCACCTCAAAATAACACATGGGTCTATAATGAAGACCAAATTATGCTTCTCTTTGCTTTAGATCATAAGTAGTGTGGATTCCTATCCTAGCTTAAAATCAAAAGATTAATTTGCTTTTGAAAGCACTTATCAAACTTGTCAATAAAACTTGAGATCATAATCTCCTTATAAATTCATCAATAGTACTTAGGACTCAAAATATAAAGCTTTAATGCATCAAAATCATATTTAAACTTTATGCTCAACAATCATCTTAAAAGCTTTCAATTATGAAAATCAAGATATTGGAAAATAACTCATAATATGAATCTCATGATTTCAACATCTCAAACTCATGTTTGATAACAAAATATTCATAATCATCTTAAAATCTAGAAATTTCATCTATACATACCAAAATATAAACATACTATGTAATTCAACTTCTAAAACAATGAAAATCTCATAATCTCATGAATAGCAACATAGGGTATAAAACCCAATTTTAATTTCATAGGAAAACATGTAAAATCAAATATCTCATAATAAAATCAAGTTTTGGGCACAAGGACGAAAGGATTTTCATTGTTGAAATCTCACATACCTCAAATTATGAATTTGGATAAACTCTTGCTTTTGGAAATCTATTCGTACAATTGATGGGTGCTTCTTGTAGCTCTCACAATGAGGATTCCAAAGTTTGAATCAATTTTGAAATTTTACAGTGAAATTTTTAGGTATCTTGATTTTTAGTTTGAGACTAAGGGGTTTGGTTCTTGAGGGAATTGGAGAAAATAACCATATTTTGGTCATTTGGAAGCTTAATCTAGTGTTTATGGTTGAATAAGGGTGGGAGAAAAGACTAAAATACCCCTAAGGAAACAAATAAAGTCCCAGCTGTCCCTCAGTTGACAGGCTGAAAGCCTGAAGCAAATTGGGCATAACTCTTTACTCCGATGTTCGATTTGGATGAAATTTGTTGCATTGGAAAGAAGACTCAAAGAGATTTTATTTTATATATAGAAAAACTCCCAGTTAGTTATATACAGCAAGTTATGATCGTTGAAAGTTGAACCTAAATCTGCCCCCGAATTGCGCCCAATCTACGCCCAAAATGCAGGAGCATTTCAAAGGTATGTCAAACCAGTATGTTATGCCCCTGAAATGTGGCCAAAATGCGGGAGCATTTCAAAGGCATGTCAAACCAGTGTGTTATGCCCCTGAAATGCACCCAAAATGCTGGAACATTTCAAATTCATATCAAAGTACTTTGGACGGAAGATACTCCACTTTAGAAAGTCATAACTCTTAGCTCGGGTATCGAATTTAGGTAAAATTTGTATAGTTGGAAATATAATTCAATTATCTACAATTTGGTGGGTCTTAAGATGAAAAATTCTATGTATATAAAGAGATATACATGTTTGAAGTAGATCCTTGTAGAATAAAATATCAAATTTTAGACGAATCAAATGATCTTAGCTCAACTTGGCTCTAAATGATTTCTGTGAACATTTTTAAGCTCAAAAGTGAATAAAACAAATGGATAAAGATCATAAACTTGTATTCACATGAGAATCTCTTGGATTAGAACTTAGACGCATAGGAACGATGGTTAAAATTCTAGCATGAAAGTATTACATTATCTCTCCCTTAGGAACATTCGTCATTAAATGTTGATAGGAACTTGTTAAAGCCTTAAGGGTATAGAATAACATGGGCATGATATGTCTTCTAAGAAATGATATAACTGAGGTGAAACATTTAAACTTCCATCATGGAACTGAATTCTGTGCTAACTTGAGTTTACTTACTTTAAGGAGCTGATTCATGCTGAAAGTTTAGAATTCACTTGAATTGTTCATAATCCAATCATACATATTGAATTGGGAGGTGATAATTGGTGAAAGTACGAATCATGAGACAACAAGACTTAGATCCTACAAGGGTCTTACACTGTCTGAGCTAAAATCTTGGAAAAATTGAGACTATGCACTGAACACTTATGAACTGAGTCATGACTAAATAGCTGAAACTGAAACTGATGCACGAACTGAACTAAATTCACAATTTACATGGATACAAAATCATTACCTCTTGGAATGGGCATACGTAGGAGACTACGGATAGTAAGACTAGGTGAAAAATTAGAAATCTATAGGAGCTTATCTACTTGCTTGCTAAACTGGATTGCAGGCTATATGGACTGAATCATACTAACTGCCCATATTCAAATAGAGTATTTCTTCAGCATTCTTCTACGAAATTCTACTAACATTAGGGAGTAAAGAATTTTGGGCATGATCTGAACAAAACATCTAACTAAGGAATCATAACATTGATACAACTATATAGCTTGGAACATAGACATCAAGATTATAACCTAGGTAGAATTGCTAGGCCTCTGGCAATGTAAATTCTTACTTTTAAGCTTAGCAACACTTCTCAAATACTCTCTCAACTATACTATTCCCCTTAAATACTATATTCATTTGATTCAACTTATAATTCTCACATGGGCACTGATAAATCTTTCTACTAAGTATAAACTAAACTAAGTCCTCTCACCACGGTCAAGACTAACTCAAAATCACAAGATACAATATGCCACACCATAATACTAGTCTAAACCACATGATTCAATATTCTACATCTTTTTAAAGCTCACACCCTAAACATAACATGCCTTACCACTTCAAGGACTAACTCAAAACTCTTACTATTGATTTACTAAAGCATAATGCATTTATCCACTTACACCCAACAAGACATTTAAGCCTATCATTCAAATCACATATAACATCAAGGAAAATGCCCATAAAGGCATACTTCGCATATTCTCTAAACCTTTATCAATAACAACTTTCTTGCACTATTCTTAAGAAGGCATACCCAAAATTCTCAACTAACTATGATAGGTACCAAAGATTTACCTTAATATTCCTCCATCCCTTAGCCTTAGATAGAAAATCATAATTGATCTTTCTTAATGATGGCCATCAACTCCCTCTCATATAAACCATTGCTTATCCATTATCATTGCCACTATCTTAATATAGGAAGAGGTCACTGAAGGACTAACACATAAGGAACTAAAGCACGAAAGACTACTATACATAACTTTAACACTTAACTGAGGACTGAGGAATAAAATGCCAAAGGTATAGATTCATTAATGAGATCTAAGCTGAGGACATACATAACTTATTGTGAATGTCACTAGTATCATGAGTTCTAAAATTGGTCATACTTTGAAACATGAGTCCATACTTATCATGCATATTCAACATAAGACTGGAGTTCATAGATTAATGAGGGATAGCTCAAAGCATAGAGTGAAATTGTTACTTTCTTGATAGAAGCTAAGAATAGACTTGAGCATCCATGATGGGAATAAGCATAGTCCTTTGGCATGGATCTATCACGCAAGTGATGTATTTGATGTTATAATGACTGAAATCCAAGGAATACTCTAGAGTAAGAAGGGATCACTATCTCATCATAACTCATTATTGATATGTATAAAAATCTAATTCTTAAAACTTGGTTTGGTTCTTCACTCCACCATCTCCCCCTTAGGTCAAATCTAATATTCTAAGCTAATTATCTACTCAATATCTTCAAGATTAAGCCATAATTTCACCATTATAATGTCTATACATAAATGCTAAACTCACAAGAATAAACTAATTTTGAACTTACTTCATTCTCAAATAGCCCATTCATATGTCATCCTTAACTTTCTAGCTTCAATAATCATCATCAAAGACTTACACTCTCATTTGCAAACATATCTACATCTCTAATCCCATAATCATAGACTACCAAGATCACACTTCTATACTTATATTTTTCCCAAACCATGAGAATAAAACTCATACTTAAAAGGCTCAACATCTTCAATCATAACTCCTTAACTTAGCTATCAAGAACATCATATATTATCTAACTAGTCTTTCTCCACCTAGCAACCCAACGGTACTACTAACCACACAACATGCAATAATCCATGAAAAATAATCCAACCCCATAGCACCTTAGGCATACTTCCATATCATACATATAATATCAGGAACAAATCAATTATTATATGCACCTTGCTCATCATCTAATATTTAAACTTAGTGTCTAGTGCTAAACATAATTTACAACCCAATCTCACACACAATTCTCACTTAGAAACTATAGAACACAGCATTAAGAAACACTAGTACACTAGAACCCCATAATAATAACAATCGATCATAATCATATGGCCTATCTTATTCACAATCCGCTAACACATCCTCGTTCTTCATATTATTACTATTTACCCATATTTACACCTAAACTAATTTCCTAGCTCTATAAATTTCAACTAAACTCCTTTCTATAACCTCAAGGGAAAAACACTTAACCACCAAGTACTTTTGTAAGATCCCATAAAAGTCTAAAGCTTAATATAGTTCTTTAAGCGTGTCAAATGGATCTAAGACTTAGAAAATTTTAGCTACATTCCAGAATTAGCTTAATTTTGGCCTTCAAAATTTGGCTAATTCATTTTTCCACGTTAATGTCCTTTAATGGTCCGTATTTTTATTGATTCATGATTAGAAAGGTAAATAGGTATTCCCGGACAAGTTTTAGATTTTTTAGAAACTCGTTTATATCAATATTGGAAGTCCAAAATAGTGGACCAATGCAATCTTGGTGCGCCGTATCATCAATCGCATTGGTCACCAGTTGTGCAGAGTGCCAGAGCAAAAATAACTGAGGCTCAATGCGTTCATGGTGCGCCGCATCGGGTATAGTATCGCTGCCCTCGACGCACCGCATCACTCATAGCGTCAGTGCCCAGTTATTTAGCCATTAAATTTCCATGTTTTTAAGGGCAAAGGGGTAATTTTCCCAACCCTATATAAGGCTTAAACCCAGGATTAAGCCTCATTTACACCAAAATACACCCTTTTCTCTCAAAATTCTCTCAAGAACACATTAGGATTTTCAATTGGGGATCTAATTTCGAGTAAATTTCTCCATGAATCATCAAGAATATTTAATCTAAGGTATGCTTAGTATTCATTTATGGACTCCTTTCATCTATGAAGCCTAAGAATCAAGTTTCAAATTACGAATTGTGATATTCATTCTATGAATTGAATTATGTTCATGTGTTGTTGTTGTATGAATTCCAAGATGTAACCTTTATTATGTCTTTATGAAATTATGCTAATATGTGGACTGAAATCATGAAATTGGGTTGAATTATAAAGTAAGGTTGTATTAAATTTATTCTCATGCCTAAGCCTTAAAGCATGAAACCTAAGTATTTGATAAAATGCCTAGGGGAATAGAAATTATGCTTGATAGTTAGACTGTGACCCAAGTTATGAATGTACATGTTCCCCTATGTTTAAAATGATTTCAATGAGGATTGTTGTGTAATACAATTGGGTGATGATATAATCATGATATTAAAATAATAAAGTTAAGACATGATCATATGCATTCTAAGCTATATATAAGATTATGATAACCTTGTGCTTCATGAAATATCCCCCACTGTTGTAGTATGAATTGTTGATGTTGGTCATGTATTCAAGAAAGTCATGCTTTGTCAGTTTCATTCCATCGAGTCTTGGGGGTACTTGTACCCAAAAAATATAGTTGTGTATCTAGAGGCAGTGTCATGTTTCACGATATCCTCAGTCAAGCCATGTTTCATAGAACTCAGTCAGTCATGTGACTCAGGAAATCTCAGTAAATTTAGAAATCTTAATAGTATTCCATCAATCAATAGAACTCGATGAATTCAGTCTAGTCTAGTTCAGTTAATTATGTTCAGTGTCTATTCAGATAGGAGTAGGAATTAGCACCGAGCAAAATAAAGGATGGGAACTCACCTATTATATGGGGGTGTAATTATTACAAACAATCCTTGAGTTCTTAAACTACATAGCTAGCGTTGGTTGAGATATCATAGCCTGTTATATGAGGGTAGATGAGGTGGCTTAACCTGCTATATAAGGGTTCCCACCATTCTCACTAGAGTTACCTGTTATATGAGGGTTTCTCATAGATTTTCCTTACCAGTGATGCGGTATTGACACCCTTCTAATTGGGGTTATAGATTAGACCCCAACTTAGCTATATTACAATTATTTGAGGCATGTCAGTTAGATGATTACTTCCCACAGTTTCAATTACAGAATCAAGACTTTCAAATACTGTTATTTAGTCTCAATAATAGAACTCAAATAGTTTTACAGAATTCAGGTCTATCTGATACAGTCAACTCAGAATAATATGAAACTGAGCGAGTTCCATCAGAACATAGACTGTCAGATACAGTCACTCAGTATCAGTTATGTTAGTTATACCAGTTATCTCAGTTATATCAGTTATGTCAGTTATCAGTAACTCATGTTACCAATAATCAATTTCAGGACTGCCAAATACAGTCAATCAGACCAGTTCTTAATAATCGGTACTAGTAGAAACAATTATTGCTCTATCAGTAACATACCATCAGTTACCCAGTATTCATTAGACTCAGTTATCAGTATCAGTAAACTAAGATATTATTTAATTAGTACTCGAAACTCAGTACCCAGTGTCAGTATGGTCTCAGTTATAGTTACTTATTCAGGCATGTATTCTCACATTTATGTTATACAGTTATTTAGTATTGTTCATGCATATGAACCATTGCATTTATCCTACCTCATATGCATACCAGCACATTCAATCGTACTGATGTATTTGTGCTATTATGTTTTACTTTAATCCATAGGTTAGAAGCACGAGCTCCAGAGCATCAGTAGCATTCTGGTATCCAGCAGTCAAAGTTAGCAGTGAGTCCTCATTATTTAAGGACATGATCATTACTTTAATATTTCAGTACGTAGTTTATTTTAGTAGTTGGAGTTATTGGGGACATGTCCCATCAACTTCTTATTCAGACAATTTAGAGGCTCTCAGACTATAGTATATTCAGATAGTTTATTTCAATTTTGGGTATTTCTATACCCCTTTTAAACATTGCTTTATCAGATTTTTTGTTTCAAATTTGAACCTTATGGCCTTATAGCTTATTTTTTCTGCATTTATATACGTATATTATGCATTGTTCAGGTACAGGTATCAATCATGGGTTAGCTTATAGTCCTTCGAGATCATGAGCACCATGTAGCATTCTGGGTACCAGATTCGGGGCGCTACAAACTTGGTATCAAGCTAGATTCAAAAGTATCCTAGGAAGTCTGAAAAGCCACATCTAGTAGAGTCTTATACATGGGTGTGTTGTGCACCACACTTATGTGTAAGGGGTTATGAGATGTTTTAGGAATAGTTTCTCTTCTTTTAGTATTTATGTCATATGAGTGAGCATTAGTTCAAGTTGAAATCTCAGTCTAATTCGCTTCTTCTTTTCATTATAGATCATGTCTCCCAAAAGGACTAACAAAAGGAGGATCGAGAACTAGTCGTTACTTCCGCCCATCAGAGTAGATTCCCTGGACGAGCATGTCTTTCATAGCGAATTAAGAATCGACACTCTTACTATATCCTATTAAGTAGTAGCTCAGAGCAATCAGCAGGCACTTTTCCAACCCAGGCATATGATTCGCACCCAGCAGATCAAGGTGGGAAAGCATAGTAAGAAAGAAAGAAAGAGACAAAATAAGAGAGCTAGAACAGGTAGCTTCAATTTTAACCAGCCTAAGTTAGAGGGTGGTAACCTCTTTTAGTTTCACCTAAAGTTTTCAGTTCTAGTTCTTCGCTTGGCCAGTTATTCAGTCCCTAAATTCAAAGATAAGATGCCAGGTCCTAAACCTCAGGGCAGTGTTAGTAGTACCTGAAGCCATCCCCATTGTCAGACTTGTGGTAAGTATCATAAGGGCATATGCAGAGTCGGCAGTGATGTGGGTTTCGAATAAGGTAAGTCAGGTCACAAAGTCCAATAATATCCTAGGCTCGGTCCTCGAAGCTAGCATAATTATTCTTCAGCTCAGTCCGGTTGCCCAAATCTGCAGGGTGCCACCTCCAGCTCCATCAGTAGGAAATACCCAAATAGATCCATGCTCTTCATCCCCGACAGAATCAGGAAATTCCTTCTAATATGGTCACTGGTAAGTTATAGATCTTTCATTTAAATGTTCATGTCTCATCAAATCCATGAACTTCTCTTCTTTTATGACTCTTTGCATGTCAGTCAAGTTGAGGTCAGACTGAGTGTTAACAGGACCTTTATTACTCTCTACCCCAGTGGGTCAGTCTATCATAGCCTAACAGGTATACAGGCACTTTTTGATGAAATCTCAAAAAGAGTCAGGCCTTCAGATTCCAGTAGTAGTGCCGGCATGTATAGGAAAGCAGTAAGGGAAAGACGATTCCCGACCTATCCTTATCTTAGTGTAAAGTTTCGTACATCAGTCAGCATGATGCTTTCATATATTTTACATCTCTGTTCCATGAACCCAGCTTATATTAATACATTTTCCATGAAATCATGTACGATTCTAGTTCCCAGCATAAGGAGTTCAATTTTACTCCCCTCGGCAATCCAAGTCATGACCCATGAATGCAAAAAACTTTGAATTTCGGTGATCTAGATCATTAATCATGTATATATGTCACGCTTTACAGTATACTCAACTTATATGACTCATGATAAGCTCCTACTGATTAGTTAAATGTAGGATATATCATGTATCCACTATATCCTTAGTTCAGACCTTTTGGGTAAATCCAAGCTATTGATATTATATTCCTCAGGCCTCAGCCATGTGTCAAGTTTAGTTAGTATCTATTCATGCTTTAGGGCCTCTTGATTTAACCCTTCAGTAAGCTCTCTTTGTGAAAATAGTATAGTAATGAGTAGTTGCTTAGAAGGGAGAGAGTAAATATTTCATGTTAAGAGAAGATTGTTGAATGCTTATGTTACACAAGGTATAGTAATGAAGATAGGCTTGAATGTCATGTTAAGTGTGCAACTAAAGGGCTAGAAAAAGGTTGTGATTAGAAGTTGGAAAAGTTCATAGTGAGAGTACACTTTTAGATCCTCGACTTATGTCAGTCTTCATTGCGTAACTATTAAAACTCAGTTGCCATATCAGTTAAAATTTCAGTATTCAGTACTCAAAAATCAGTGTTCAATCTCAGAATTAAGAACTTTAGTATCAGTCTAAACCACAATTATCAATGTTCAGTCTCAGAATTAAGTACTTCAGTATCAGTCTAAACCACAGTTATCAATGTTCAGTTATTAGAACCTGGCATTTAGTTCCAGTATGAATCCTAGTTATAGTGTCAGCTTCAGTTAAGTAATTAAATCAAAAACTCAGTTCAGTTCCAGGTTTGCTTGACCATAGCATACAGTTGTCAGATACTCAGTTATTAGTATTTTAGTACCTCAGTTTATGAAATCTTTCCAAATTATGTTGTACACTCAGTCTTGCATCTGCAATTAATATAGCTTTTATGAAATTCATGCTCAGTTACCTCATGATACCCAGTCAGCCATTAACTTCTGTGTATAATACTCTATAGTCTCAGTCCAGCTATTTAGACCAAGTACATTTCAGTCTTACATGCCCAGTATTTAGCTATCAGCTATCCAGTTAATCAGATGAGTAGTTCATTTATGCATTTGTGTTCAGCACCCATGTGAATCTTTTTAGTAATCTTAGTTGCAGTGTAAGAGTCTTAGTCATTACATCTTAAATGGTGTTCGTAGGCCTCAACTCATCTTACCGAACTTTAGCCATGTAATGATTTTCTCATTCAGCTACCTTATTTAGACAAGGATAAGATTTTTTTGCACCCTAAAGCCGCTAGAACTCTATAGAAAGAGTGTTAGAGAAAAGACTCCAGTCGACTATAATCTTGCAGCATGAGTTAGTCTATAAAACCCGTAATTCAGTTTAGTAGTCAGACGGATAAGTTCATATGGTTTAGATTCCTGTCCCTTCCATCTAGACGTACTATCCGAAGTCTCGTGGATATAACCATTCTAAGGTAAGCCAACTAGATAGATGTAAGCTCAAATCAGTTCATGTATCATGTTTCAGTTTTAGATCCCAGTTATTTAGCTAAGACTCGGTTCGTAGGTGCCTTGTGCATCACTTCAACTTCCTCACCTGCTCATCCAAGTCAGTATTCTCTGAGGGTCATAGTGTCCCAAGGGGGAGATTCACTATAATCCGCCAAACTTTCATAACATGAGCATCCCATTCTTTCTTCACGTAATGAATCCAGTTTGGAGTAGGGGATACTCATAAGTTAACCCTCAAGTTCTAATCTCAGCCATGACCTATGAATTTAGAGGCTCGATTTAGTTCATGATATTTACTTCATAGTATTCAGTTCATGCATCACGTTCCAGACTCAGTTCAGGTCATCTATTACAGACTCAGTTATGTTCTCATGTTCCTATTTATACGTGTTCAAGATTGGTGACTATGTGTATTGCAAGATATCTCCCATAAAGGGAGTGAAGTAGTTCGGAAAAAAGGGAAAGCTCAGTCCCCTATATGTCGATCCCTTTAAAAATTCTCAGTCGTTATGGCAAGATAGCTCATAATCTCGAGTTGCCTTCAGATCTAGCCTTAGTTCATCCAGTTTTCCATGTCTCTTTGCTCAAGAAGTGTATAGGTGACCCAGCGGTTATAGTCCGTATTCATAGCATAGATGTTTAGAACAGTCTCTCTTATGAGGAAAATCACAATCGAAATATTAGACTACCAGATTTGCACACTGAGGAACATAGAAGTCCGTCTAATCAAAGTTCTTTGGTGGAATTAGTCCATTGAGGGAGCTACTTGGGAAGCAAAATCAAACATGTGTACCAAGTATCCTCACCTCCTCTCTACTAATTCAGACTCAGTCCAACATAAAAGCTTTCCATAAGCTTACCCATTTTACATGTTCAGTTTTATTACCAACTTGGTATTCAGTTTCATGCTCAAAATTCCATTATAAACTTGGTACTAAATACCATTGCATAATCAGTTATGCATTATGTTAGTTATGTATTCATGCATCAGATATGTATTCTCATCATGAGAAACCCAACTTATCAGAACGCTCAGTCATATATTCATAAATCAGTTACACATGCATTAGATATGCATGCTCCGTATGATATATTTAGTTATCAGTCATGTCAGTCATGAAATCATGTTCCAGTCGTTCATGCTCAGTATGTGTTTCAGTCTATCATTTCTCCCCTCTCAGTCAGTCTCATTCAAGGACGAATATTATGAAGAGGGAGATGTTGTAAGACCCCGTAAAATTCTAAAGCTTAATACACTCCTTTAAGTGTCGTAGACTTAGAAAATTTTAGCTACATTCTAGACTTAGCTTAACTTTGGCCTTAAAGTTGGCAAATTCATTTCTCCATCTCAATGTCCTTTAATAGTTTGTATTTTTATTATTTCAGGATCACGAAGGTCAATAAGTGTTCCTAGACAAGTTTTAGATTTTTTGGAAACTCGTTTAGATCAAGATTGGAAGTCCAAAAAAGTGGACCAACGTGATCTTGGCGCGTTGTTCACCAGTTGTGAAGACTGCCAGAGCCAAAATAGCTGAGGCTTGATGCATTTATGGCGCACCGCATCGGGTATAGCAACACATCCCTCGATGCACCGCGTCACTGATAGCGTCGGTGCCCAGTTATTTAGTCATTAAATGTCCGCACTTTTAAGGGCAAAGGGGTAATTTTCCCAACCCTATATAAGGCTTAAACCCGGGACTAAGCCTCATTTACACCAAAATACACCCTTTTCTCTCAAAATCCTCTCAAGAACACATTAGGGTTTTCAATTGGCGATCCAAGTTCAAGCAAATTTCTCCGTGAATCATTAAGAATCTTCCATCTAAAGGTATGGATAGTGTTCATTCTTGGACTCCTTTCTTCCATGAAACCCAAGAATCAAGTTTCAAATTACAAATTATGATATTCATTCTATGAATTGAATTATGTTCATGTGTTGTTGTTGTATGAATTCCAAGATGGAACCTTTATTATGTCTTTATAAAATTACGCTAATATGTGGACTAAAATCATGAAATTATCTTGAATTGCAAAGTAAGGTTGTATTAAATTCATGCTCATGCCTAATCCTAAAATCATGCAACCTAAGTGTTTGATAAAATGCCTAGGAGAATAGAAATTATGCTTGATAGTTAGACTGTTACCCAAGTTATGAATGTACGTGTTCCCCTATGTTTAAAATGATTTTCATAAGGATTGTTGTGTAATACAATTGCGTGATGATATAATCGTGATATTAAAATGATGAAGTTAAGACATGATCATGTGCATTCTAAGCTATATACAAGATTATGGTAACCATGTGCTTCATGAAATATCCCCTACTGTTGTAGTATGAATTGTTGATATTGGTCATGTATTCATGAAAGTTATGCTTTGTCAATTTCCTTCCATCGAGTCCTGAGGGTACTTGTCCCTAAAAAAACTATTAGAAAAAATTATTCCTCTATTAGTAATATACCATCAGTTCCCCAGCATTTAGTAGACTCAGTTATCAATATCAATGAACCCAGATATTAGTAAATTTGTACTCGGAACTCAGTACCAGTGTTAGTATGGTCTCAGTTACAGTTACTTGTTCATAAATGTATTCTCACGTTCATGTTATATAGTCATTTAGTATTGTTCATGCATATGAACCCTTGCATTAAGCCTACCTTACATACATACCAGTACATTCAATCGTATTGACGCATTAGCGCTATGGTGTTTTACTTTATGCCAAAGGTTCAGAAGCACGAGCTCCAGAGCATCAGTAGTATTCCAGTATCCAGCAGTCAGAGTTAGTAGTGAGTCCTCATCCTTCGAGGACATGATCATTACTTTATCATTTCAGTACATAGTTCATTTTAATAGTTGGAGTTAGTTGGGGACATGTCCCATTAACTTCTTATTCAGATAGTTTAGATGCTCTTAGACTATCGTATATTTAGATAGTTTATTTCAGTTTTGGGTATTTCTAAACCCCTTTTAAACATTGTTTTATCAGATTTTATGTTTCAGATTTGAACCTTATGGTATTACACCTTATGTTTCTGCATTTATATATATATATATTATGTAGGGTTCAGGTACAGATATCAATCATGGGTTAGCTTGTGGTCCTTCGGGGTCATGAGCATCGTGTAGTGTTCTGGGTACGAGAGCCGGGGCGTTACAACTTTCATCAATAACCTATACTTTTCTAACACAACAACCATCATCAATTACTTTGCATACTTCAAGCAAACAACAATTCTCCTTAACTAATAACTCCTTCTCTACCTTACTCTAACTAATTTAGATATACATGTATATATATATATATATATATATATATATTCAATAAATTGCCCTTACCATCTTTCTTGTCACTACACTTCTAACTAACATAAGAATAACAAGATGAACAACAAGTTACTAGTGAAGCAAAATAGGCCTCACACGGATTCACTAAACTTTGATTTTATGTTTTGAATAAGAAAATGAGATGAATAACAAGGCAACTATGCTAGTGAATCAAAAGAGCCCCACACAGCTTCACTAGATTTTGATTTTTTTTATTTTTACTTTAAAAACACAATGATAACAAGTTTACATATTACAAGAGATAGAAACTTTACACATGATATTCAATCATCTAAAGATACACATCTTACTATGTCTCAACTAAATGACTCATAAGAATTAGGCTATAACTTTAGACTAGAGGGACTTATGACACACCAGAAGGCTTCTCTCAAGCCGCTTTATGAGACTTTTGAAACTTCTTGCTAGAAAGTTTGAGAGCATTATCAAGGGAGGAAATTGGAACTTGCCGATCATGTTACCACAAGAATAGTACATACACAGAGAAGTATAGATTATCATTATGGATCTGAGAAGGAATTTGAAAGCATATCTGACTTGGGATTAGTGCATGATTTTTACGAACATGAATAAAGCTCTTCAAACTTTGGTATTTCAAAGCACTGATGGGATACTTTCTAGTTTGCTTAAAATCCCATAACTATCTTTAGAGACTTTCTGAGAAAGCATTATCAGTAAAGACTTAAGCTTAACTATTACTGATACCTTGAGAATAAGATAGAGATGACCTGAATAGAGTAAGATGAAAATCTGTATAAGTTTCTTAGAGAACCATTCTATAGCATGATCTGAGACTTGAAAAAATGAAAATATTTCCTAAATTCCTTGTAGCCTCTCGAAGAAAAGTACAAACGTCTCCGTACCGTTTTGCAAGACTCTACTAGACACGGCTTCACACATACCCTAGGACAGCTGAACTCTGTGCTCTGATACCACATTTTTTACGCTCCGAGAATGGGTCCCGAGACGTCACAAAGTGCTTGGAGTCACACTTCTAGTGGAATACTTATAAGCAACTAAATTAAATACGTAAATCTAAACAAAATCAGCAGAAATAATAAAACTTCTCTAAACTTAACCAATACAACATCTAAGTTTACAAGATTACAACTCTGCTTTTACGAACAAAACGGAAGTAAAATACATCAACACTACTGACTGTCTATGAAGCCTCTACTAGTACTAACTATAGGTAGCCAGGTCATGACCCCAACTATCCCAACTCAATATGACTGAATAAAGAAAATACAATACTTCTCAAACTGTATAATTGACACGAGCCTTTGAAAAAAAAGAACTCATCACCTGCTGACTAGAAGCTGCGAACTGACTAAATATGATGTATGCGCTACAACTTGTACCTACATTATGAGACAATGTAGCACATAGACATATATGTGGATCAGCACCTTGAAGATGTACTGAGTATATGGGGGTGTATGAAATAATTAAAAATAGTATCATCAATATTTATAGAAATCATGCATGCTGATATAAATGACTCACATAGCTTGAATAACTCTGAAAGATACATCTCATAAATCATGGATAGTGAAACATGTAATATAAATCTCGTGAGTCATTATACCAAATTCAAAAAAAAATCTACATTTTTCTCTTATTCTCAAAACTTGTAAGCTAAAATAATGTTTAAACAATACTTTCAAAACTTAAGCCTTTATATGGGGGAGAGTAGAACTTCTTTGAAACTTCCAGAACTTCTTTGAAACTTACAGACTTAAAACTCTAGGGACTTACTTGGGACACTTAGGAAAACTTGAAACAATAACTTTCAAAACACATACTTTTATCTTAAGAAGAATAGGACTTTGGAAGTTTCTTCTAACCGACATAAACCATGTGAGCAATATGGAGTCCAACTTCTTACCCACGTTTGGGAGAGTTGTTCTACCCTTGCCATCAAAATAGAACCTTAATTTTAGTGATCACTATCTCGACCTCGGGCCCATAAATCTCAATCCTATGGTGGCATGTAGTTCTGGGGTATGAGACCTTGGAACCATACCCAACTCGGTGTTAAATACTACTCCTATACAAAGCTCAGAACTTTTAGGAAATCTACCTCAAAATAACTCAAGGATCTATAATGAAGACCAAATTATGCTTCTCTTTGCTTTAGATCATAAGTAGTGTGGATTCATATCTTAGCTTAAATCAAAAGATCAATCTTTTCTTTTGAAAGAACTTATCAAACTTGTCAACAAAACTTGAGATCATAATCTCCTTATAAATTCATTAATAGTACTCAGGACTCAAAATATAAAGCTTTAATGCATCAAAATCCTATTTAAACTTCATGCTCAAAAATCATCTTAAAAGCTTTCAATCATGTCAATCAAGATATTGGAAAATAACTCATAATATGAATCTCATGATTTCAACATCTCAAACTCATGCTTGATAATAAAATATTCATAATCATCTTAAAATCTAGAAATTTCAGCTATACATACCAAAATATAAACATACTATGTAATTAAACTTCTAAAATAATGAAAATCTCATAATCTCATGAATAGCAATATAGAGTATAAACCCAACTTCAATTTCATAGGAAAACATGTAAAATCAAATAACTCTCATAATAAACTCAAGTTTTGGGCATATGGACGAAAGGATTGTCCTTTTTGAAACCCTACTACCTCAAATTATGAATTTGGATGAACTCTTGCTTTTAGGACTCTATTTGTACAATTGATGGGTGCTTCTTGTAGCACTCACAATGGGGATTCTGAATCATGAATCAATTTTAAAATTTTACGGTGAAATTTTGAGGGATCTTGATTTTTAGTTTTAGACTAAGGAGTTTGGTTCTTGAGGGAATTAGAGAAAATGACCATATTTTGGTCATTTGGGATCTTAATCCCGTGTTTATGGTTGAATAAGGGTGGGAGAAAGGACTAAAATGCCCTTAAAGAAACAAACAAAGTCGCAGTTGTCCCTTAGTTGACAGGCTGATAGGCTAAAGTAAATTGGGCTTGACTCTTTGCTCCGATGTTGGATTTGGATGAAATTTGTTGCATTGGAAAGAAGACTCAAATAAATTTCATTTGATATGCAGAAGCCCTCCCAATTTATTATATACCATAAGTTATAATCTTTGGAAGTTGTCCCTGAATCTTCCCCTGAAGTGCACCTAATCTGCGCCCAAAATGCAGGAGCATTTCAAAGGCATGTCAAACCAGTGTGTTATGCCCCTGAAATATGCTCCATGATGACCTCTACTTTGTGAGAAGTGACACCCCTCTAAAATACTCATCACCTAAATCTTTAGAACACATCTTTGGATCACCTAATCCGCACAAACTCAAACAAGTACAACTCATCCCTAAACAACTTCCTCACCTCATGCATAAATTATTTTTTGTTGAAAAAACATATCTTCTAGAACTAGATCACTTGCCAAATAGTTGGAAAAATCTTTGAACCAAGTCTTGTGATGCTGCCAAGACCTGCTTATATGAAAAAGTATCATCAATTTCAAGGTCATCCGCTAGTTCTATCATTGACTCCTCCTCAAGGCATGATAAATGGTCATCTACTTGATTCTCATTCTTCTTTTTATCCTTACCCTAAAAGTTGAACTTCTACAATAGAAGTACCCATCTAATAAACCTTAGCTTTGCGTCTTTCTTTACTATAAGGTATCTAAGAGCTGCATGGTCAGTGTGCACAATGACATTTGTGCAAATCAAGTAAGACCAAAATTTTTTAAATACAAACACAAAGGCAAGCAACACTTGTTTAGTCACCGTGTAATTTTTCTACTCAAGATTAAGTTCTTTTCTAGCATAGTAGATGGGAAGTAAGATATTCTCTCGCCTTTGACCTGGGAATACACCTAACACTACCCCACTATCATCACACATAACCTTAAATGGCATGTCCTAATCTGGAGACACAATGATAAGGGCTAAAATCAAATTCTCTTTCATACATTTGAATGTTTTTAAACATGTTTTATTGAATATAGATCTTAATTTTTCTCAAACAGCTTGCACAATGGATTTGCAATTTTGATAAGTCCTTGATGACTCAACTATTGAAACTTGTGTATCCCAAATAACTACTAATGCCCTTCAAAAAAATTGGTGGAGGTAATTTCTCAAACACCTAAATCTCCAACTGGTTGACCTAAATCCTCTTTTTAGACCAAGGACTATTCCTTTCTTAACCATAAATGACCCTTCTCCCAGTTTAACACTAAGTTACATTTTTCACATCTGCTAAGAACGTTGTAAAGATACTCTAAGAAATCATCAAATGAGTAACCACAACTTAAAATTCAACCATGAAAACATCAATAATGTCCTCCACCATATTAGAAAAAATAGACATCATACACGCTGAAAAGTGGTGGGGGCATTACATAGGCTAAAAGTCATCCTCTTAAATGTAAATATCTCATATAGATAAGTAAAGTGGTCTTATCTTGATCTTTGGAGGCAACAGAAATTTTATTATAGCCTGAATAACCATCTAAAAAATAATACCATCCCTTACCAGCAAAATGGTCTAATATCTAATCCATAAAAGGCATACAAAATTAATCCTTCTTGGTCCATGAATTCAAATTCCAATAGTCCATGCAAGCTCTCCATCCACCTCATAGGAATTAGCTTATTCATCTCATTGGGAACCACAGTTATTCCACCCTTCTTTGGCACACATTGAATTGGGCTCACTTATTTATTGTCAGCAATCAGATAAACCACACCAGTATCCAACCACTTAATGATATCTTTCTTTATAATCTCTTACATTAGTAGATCAATCTATGTTGGTGCTTAAATTTGGGTATGCACTTTGACTCAAGTTGGATCTTATGGCTACAAATCCCAGGTAGAATTTTAATACTGTCTGTAATGGACCACCTAATAGCCCTTTCGAACCTCTGCAGAATAGACACTAAGGCCTTAACCTGCCACTCTAATAAATCAACTAGAATGATAATCAGAAAGGTATTGTTAGCCCCTAAAAATACATATTATAAATAAGAAGAAAGAGCCTTGAGATCTAAAATAGGAGACTTCTCGATAAACAGTTTAACTAGTAGGATTACTTTATTCTTTAGATCAAAGTCCATATTCTTTGGTGCATAGGTGTATCAAATCTTACCAAAAAGTGCGCTCACTATATCATCATACTCGTTGATAATTTCACTATCAAAATTCATTACAACTACTGCAAGTGCCTCAACACCAAGTCTTTCCATAATAAAAACTGCTAAATCATCCTCATTATGGTATCTATCACAGAGATCATGCGTATATCCTTTGGCTTTTTCATGGATTGGAATACATTAAATGTAACTTGCTTATTATTCAACTAAAACTTTGTCTATCCAGTGTCTACATCAACCAATGCATGTCCATTCGCGAGAAAGGACTCCTCAATATGACTGGAACTTCAAAGTCAACCTCACTATCAAGAATCACAATGTCATCTAGAAATATGAAGTGATATCTTTACCAACATATCACACAAGATTCCCACCGACTTTTTCATAGTGTTAACTACCATCAGAAGTCTCATAGAGGTTGGCTTAGGCAATCCTAACCCCAAATTCTTGTAAATCACTAACAGCATCAGGTTAATGCTAGCTCTCAAGATACATAAATCCCTTGAAAAAATCAAAGGCCCGATAGTAAAAGGAATCATGAAAGCTCTTGGATCTTATTTCTTCTCAACTAAAGAGCTAGGAGCAGTTGGAATATAATGGTGCACATTATCCACCGGCCCAAACTTACTAATCTTTATCTTTATCACCAAATCTTTCATAAACCTTACATTGTCAGGTATTTTTTCTAGAGCCTCCACAAGAGAAATATTAACAGACAACTCCTTAAGTATCAAAATATACTTTTGATATTTTCTAGGGCTTTCTTCTTTAATATTTGGGGAAAAGGGGAAGAAGGTCGTGGAATGGGATTCAATACTAGTGTGACCTTCTTATCCATTCTTATGTAAGACTTAGACCTTTTTTCATCAACTAGAGGTGTTTAAGATGCATCTATCTTCACAACTAAATTCTCTATTTCATTCTCACCAATATCATCAATGATCATGAGGTCATTCCTTTGTCATGAACCACAAATATAGGTGGATCAATAGTAGTTTTACCACTTCAAGTAGTAATTATTAGGTAATGGCATTATTCTTAGGATTTTTGATGGTGCTGCTTGAATGTGTGCCCAGTTAAAGCTGGTTCAGTACAGCAAAAAATTGCCTAGATTGATTCTCAAGCTGCATAATGGCAGTCGCATGAGACTCAAATTTTTGGATCATCCCAGGAAAGTTTTCCCTAATCTATTTAAGGTAGTTTTCTTGCCTCTTCGACCCCTTAACAAGTTTTATGAGTAAAGCTTCCATCCTTGAATTTCTAGACTAGCATTATGGTTCCCTGGTAGATCATACAGGCATTGATGTCCTTAGAATAGTATTTTCATTTTCAATCGTCATATCTACCCCGTCCCATGTCTCTATACTTAGACCTATTATCCATAATAGTTTTGATCTTGATTCCCTTGCCTGGAGTTCCAATTTTCTTGATTAGACCCTTGGCCCTTGGGTCGAAAACCCATCGCCTCTATGTCAAGATACTTGCCTCTTTCTTAGAAATCAAACCATAATATCTAGAAGCCTTACTTTATGTACCCACTACATTGACCTTTTCTATTCTAGATGCCATAAATTACTTGGTAAGAAATCCAATCTCAGTCCTCAGTAGTGCCACCTCTTGATCTACTATCTTATCTAGTGGTCGCTGCTTAGTGAAGGCTTTAATTGTATAAGTACCAACTTATATATTTGCCTCTCGAGTATGCCACCCTCGATTGGTTTTCTTAATTTAATCCAGGATCTCAAAAGTCTACATTCACTGTAGACTCAAAAAAGCCCCACCAGTGATAATGTTTGCTACAGCCTTAGTGTTAGCATTCAAGGCTCTGTAGAATATCTCTAATAAGTTTCTACCAATAATCCTATGATTTTTCACACTCTATTTCTTCTTCTTGAACGTTAACCATATATCATATTGTTCCTCTAAATACAACCATCGAGAGCTATATATCTCATCTTTCAATTGTAGCATTATGGAGAGTGGTAAAAGTTAATCTAAAAACTGAGTCCTCAACTCATTTCAAGTGGTAATAGATCCACGGGGCAACTCTCCTAACGACAGAGTAACTTTTCCCATAAAAGAGAGTGGAAATAACTGCAGTTGAATAGCCTCTTGACTCACTCCAAGTAGATTATATAAAGTGCATATCCCCACAAAGTTCATGATATACATGTACACATCATTAGTAGGTAGGCCCCACAAGTACCCTCTTCCAATTTAGTAGCACTATGATAGCACTTATGATGTCTAACTTAGTTCCTTGAGGCATTTTGGTGGAATGATTGCACCTATTTAAATCGACTCTATATACCCCAGATCTTCCTCTAGATCACCATAAATAAGCAAATATAATTGGATGGGATGTTGTCCCCTATTTCTTCTCAATCTATCCCTCTCATCAAGTGCGGCTAGATATCTGCATCCTTTTGTCTAACACTCTTTTTCCTTCCTGCTCATCAGGCAGTTACTTGCCTAGCATTTTCCTCAGCCATTAATTGAGAAGTGACTTATTCCACAGTTTTCTAAACATCATGCTGAAGTGGCCTATTCAAATTCATTAGGTCATCATGAACTCCCTCGGGCAGAGCTCCTTAATTATGAACTCCTTCGCGCTTCATCCTTTGATTTTGTCTTAGAGTTCTCTCAAGTTTAGGATCAAATAGAATTAGGGGATTTTCTTGACTTCGAGTATTGGGCATGTACTAGAGTCTACCCTAGAAATGGTAGAAAAGTAAAACCAGCAAACAAAACCAACAACTTGACAAACACAATCACTCAACTCTAAAACTGTATTCCCCAGCAATGGTGGTCAAAATTTGATATCGCTTGAATCACACCTCACAAAAATTATAAAGCATTTTTCGAATCAAATATAGAATCCAACAAGGTCGAGGTCAAACTCACAAGAAATAGTATGAAATCCAATTAAGTGTTGGAATAGGCAAGTGAGTAAAACAGGGGGAGTTTGTGAATCAAAAGAGAAGTTGTAATGAGTGCGGATTTGTTGGATTTATAATTAATATAAGAAAGGTACTAGAACTGTGTTTCCCAATAACATCATACATCCATAAGTTTTCCGTACTTTAGTATTACCCTATGATATTTGGTATGCAAAATCGATAGGTACGTATCATCGAACCGACTAGATTACGCCCCTTGTAGATGACTATCCTCAAGCACAAATATTCATATATCATGGGTTTTGCATTACTCACCCTTATTTATGATCCCAATATAGTGTTTTCCATTTACCATCTCTAGGTTAACTAAACGAAGGTAACTCCAAGTATTGTTGTTGATTTAATAGTCATATCCAATTACCCTTGCTAAAGTCCTAAGTAGAGATAGAACAAGTTCGAATATGTGAACTTCTTGGAAAGTAACCAAACATAAAGAAACAATAATACATGTCCAACTACCTTTTGAGAATCACTTTGTACTTCAAATATTGTGTCGTTAATCCACGGTGGTTCCCACAAACCTAGTTGTGGTGTTTAGATACTCATAATTGAAAGCATATATGAAGAATCCATAGATGAAGACATAATTATGGACTTACAATAATAATAAGAAAACTCTAAAATCTCTACTCGAGTTATAACCTAAAAGTAATGTTCGTTAAAATTCCAATAATATGTCGTAGAATCTCACAATATAATAGTGTAAAAATATATAGTGTCTAACCTCGCAAAAATAACCCTATAAGAGTATTTATAGACAAAATAAATCTTGTTCTAAATAAAATAGGAAATTTGGGTTAGTGGTATCGGGTGACAAGAAGGTATGATCGTGGTTAGGATGACAGGAAGGTATGATCATGGTTATGATGACATGAAGGTATGATCGTGGTTAGAATCCATGATTGTCCTTTCGTAATCGTGGTTTGGCTCATGGATTTTGATCTTCAGATCTTCACTGGTACAGTTCTCTATACGCCTCTATGGTAATAACCTACTATCATACTATGTTATCGTCTGATCATACTGGTAAATCTGAACTTCCTACCCATTACCTCATTCTATGATTTTACTTCAATGTACAGTCAATGGATTCTTCCATCTGATCTTTTTTCCTTAACTTCTACAAGCTTGTTTCCAATTATTCTTTCCATGATCAGATGGTACGATCGTATGATCGATATCGATCATGGGAAATTTTTGTCTAAGCAACATATGAGACATATCATATGGATGATGTTATGGTGCCTTTTTACATACGTGGTTAGACATCACGGTCGTTTTTTTGACCATTTGATGCCATTGTTATTCAATAATCAGCATTTTTCTTCTCTGGATCTTTTTATCCTGCAAACACTAGAAATACTATTATATCTATAGAAAAATACCGTTGTAGTTGTATTTATTCATAGTTAAAATCGTCGTAAGTGGTGTAACTTCATGGGACATCGCCTGTATGGAGAATACTATTCAAAAAATCCAATATAAAAATCAACAAATCTTGTAAAATCGAGGTAGCATCTGAACTCTATGGAATCTGAGTTTGTCTAGTATCCCCTATTTGATAGCTATAATCATCATAAATAATCTGAGGCTTGAGAGAGGTTGTTCTAGCCCTCCCCTAGCTAGAGTCTCTCCTCAAGCCCAATCTCTACCATTGGGACTGCCATGATCCCTACTTTACCCCCTGACTAAGGCTCCAACAGTGGGTACTATCTTAGTCTTCTCAACATCAAGTCCTAACTATCTTCACAAAAAAAGCATAGAATACAAGTTTAAAACATTGGATATGAATAACCCACATTATAAGGAATTAAATCCAAGGAGTTTTTCCTAAAGATATCTCATAGTCTCTTGAAGATAGATAAGAACATCAACATACCGATCTGTGAGACTATATTAGACACCATGCGTTTTTCACTTATGAGATTGATGAATCTAGTGCTCTAATATCAATTTATTGCGATCCTAAAGTTAAGGACATGATGGCACCTAACACGGTCTAGTGTTGATAGGTAAGCCAAATTCCAAAAGGAAAGGGTAAATTGAAATATAAAGTAAAAAGATAAATATGAGACTTCAAGAATGAAGTCAGGCCATAACATGATAACAACGTAAATATCTAAATGAAAAGAATAATCCCTAATATACCATTTCATATATAGAAAGAGCATCTAATACAAAATCTAAAATCTAGAAATATAAGAGTCTATCTCCATAAATAAATAAAGACAAGATAAAGGGAGAGGATATTAGAATCAGCCCCAAACAATGAAGCGCACCAGTACCTCGGATGTCTAGCTACCATAGGACGAGATCAACCACCACAAGTCATACTCTAACTAAGATCTGCATCGAAAGGACATAGAAGTAGGAGTGAGTATGGTCCACTTGAACTCAATAAGTATCATGGTCCGACTGAGTAAAGTAGAAAAAAAAATAAACGATACTATAAGCACATTCCACCTACAAACAAAAAGGTTTTCAAACATTACCTTACATCATGTCCACTAAAAATTCGACAATATATTATCAAAGAAAACAACTACACATGAAATATATAAATATATATATATATATATATATATATATAAGGAAACTAGGTACAAACCAATAATTACATAAAAGAGATACAAAATATGCAAATACAATGCAATGATGATAGAGCTTTCGTATACACTTTTCAAGCCTTAGCATTTCAGGACAGACTCATGGGGGTTCACAACACATATACTTTTATAGTCTCGGTCTCATATCAAAATCAACCCTACCGGCACATCTCCCAGTCTAGGTACTTTATACAGTGACTCATTTTCTTACAAAATCAGTATATCTCAATCAACCTTACCGACACATCCCTCAATATAGGCATTTTTTAAAGTATCTCATTTTCTGTGAAAAATAAGTGTTTCTCAGTGGTACCAATCTCATGAATGTAAATAGATAAAATGAGGATGTAATGTTCAAAATCAATCAAAAAAAGATAATGAACAATTCAATACATGTATGATGAGCTTACACTCACCTTAAAATGATAATATTTAATAATAAAAGTCATCGCATGACACCACTGATACAAATAGTCAATGTAAAACATCAATAATATCATTTTAAATCCCTCACTCGGATATACTATACTAATGAAGGGAAATAATGCTCAAATAACGCCTACATTAACAAGTCAAGCCCCCACTCGAGCGATAAAACAATAAATAAGCTAATTTAATGCATAAATAAGGCTTTCAATATCATACAACACCCCCCCCCACTCTGGTATTACAGCAATTATATTCTCTCAACTCAATAAAAATATACAAATAAGTCTCCACACGGGTACACCGATAATAATAATGATCCCAAAATACCTCTCATGACTAAATTCCCTAAACCTAGCATGCTTCACATGATCATTAACTACCCAACTCAGTCTAAAAAAAGTTAAGTTGTAACCTAACTCGAAATATTGAAATCCAATCCTAGACCCTTCAATATAGAGCCTTTTATTTATGAATGATATTGTGATGAGCTAAATATATCACAAACATAATTTATGTGTCAAAATAAAGCTAATGATTCTTACATCGACTATATTTAAGTCGTATTCAAAAATAATATGAAAATAGATTCGAAATTAAAATGGGTGAAATTAATTTTTTTTATTTTAAAATATGATCTCTATATCAATGGGAATCCAAATCTGAAACCCAAGTAAAAATGAGTTAAAATCAATACTCGGATTGAAGAAAAACCAATTTTAGAATTTACTGGAAAAAATCCTAGAAGTACAATTTGAAATAAGATTTTAAAGCTACTTTGAAGATAAAATCAATAGAAATTAATGCATTTTGCATTTTAAAGGTTACTCACACGAGATTGATAAAGAAACCCTACTGAAATTGCCTTTTCCTAAGCTCTCATGTCCAAAATGGTGAAAAAATATGAAAATAGGACTTTATATTATTTAGGTAAACATTACGTTGTGATTGCGGCCCCTGCCTTGTGATCGCGAGGGTCATCTTTGACTGATAATTTAATTGGATTTCGCATTTATATGTCAACCTTTGGCATTCGTGAAGGCTGATGATCCGCACCCATCACGTCATGATGGTCCTGTCGTGTTTGTGATGAAGCAAAAACTTCACCTGATCCCAATAGCCCTTCGAGATTGCAACCACCAACTCGCGATTACGATGAGGAATACTTTTCTTCTTCGTATTCAAGGACAAAGGCTTGCGTTCGTAAAGAAGGGTGGATGTACCAAATATTAGTTGTGAACCACCTGAATCCAAGGCCAAAAATTTTTGAATAAACCCTTGAGATTCGTTCAGTACCCCACTGAATTAAACTATATATGCTACGCAGTTATTTTTGACGTTTCAGAATCAATGGTACCGTCAGATTGCTGAAAAGAGTTTTTTTATAACAATTTAACTCCCGGGACCTCTTTAGGCTTGTTTCACTAGTTTTCATCAAAATAAAAAATAAACACCCCAAGCCCGAACTAACCATGCTACTAACCCAAAATCAATATTTGAAATCTAGTAAGACTATCCAAATCACCATCCGATGTTCAAAATACAAAATCTTGATCGAAGTCAAACTCATGGTTTTTAAAACCTCTACGAGTCTCAAACTCTTTCAAATAACTCTCAAATACATCAAAAACCATGTCAACCTACTCCAAAACTCGCAAATAACATTTAGCAACTATGGAGAAGGACAAAATAGAAAAAATACATAAAGAGTGAAATGTACAACGGTGGTTGTTACAAGAATTGCACCACTATCATTTTGTACATCAAGAGTTTTCTCAATAATCTTAGGTTTCTAGAGTTTTAAATCCTATAAATAGCTTTTTTAATGTTGATTTCTTCTTCTGGACCAATATTTTGTCTTATATGAAAACTCATGTTGGAGGAGCTGAAGCCAGATCATCAATTGCTCATCATATTATTATGATGAAAAGAGGTAAATACAAAAATAATGTAAAGAACATCAAATTTAACGTGGAAAAATCATTTAAGTTGAAAGTAACAACTATGGGATCATAGAGATTCAAATTGTTCCACTATAACAATAAAAGGGTTACAAATATTCTTCAAATGACACATAATAAGAGCCAAACACTGAGAAACAATAGTTACACCAACAAAAGCAAATTAAGAGAAACCAATCAAAATAGAGCTATTATTCGGGACTCAAAATCGGATGTTGTAAACCTCTAAATCCGAGCTCCACCGTTCAAATCAAACACCAAGATGTTAGAAACACTCAACCAAAATTTCAGCCCGATCCAACGGTGAAGGAGTTGTCAAACCTTTGGCTCTTAATTTTTTGGCCCCTTTAGTAAAAATTGTGGCTCCGTCACTGATTATCAAGAAAGCTTATCAAATAGTTATCCAGATTATTTTTCATCTTAAGCGACAGATGATGACCAATTAAGTAGGTAATTTAACTTCTGCATCTTGATCTTAGATATGATGATGGAATTAACCATAAGCCATAAAATAAGGTACCATGCTAATGATCACTTGGATAATGAACCAACAAAAATTGATTTCATTCTTCACCTTCCAGAAGGAGAGCATTTGCTTTAACATTTGGAGTTTCTATTCTTTGTTAATTACAGAAGGAATGATATGTTGTCAGAGTTGGACAAATTGGTTACATCAATATATGTAAGGATATTTCTGGTGAAGTTGCTAATAAATACTTGCTAGATGTGTATGAATCGATGCTAATACTTGTACTTGAGTTTCTTTGGTTCGTCAATAAAAAAATATATTTTTATTTTTGATCAATTTTTAGGGTGTCAACTTATTGCGAGGATTTCTCTTTTTAATAGTATCATTGTTAGTAGAAAAGACTCGGTTCTAATGGAAAATTTATCTTCCTATCTCCACGTATTTTATAAGAAGGTTATGCTAAATATGTCATTTTACCGCGCCAGATGTGGTTAAATTCACTAGTATTATTTAATAACAAGGATAAAAGAGATAGAAGTGAATAAATTATTCACTAATTTTCAAATTGAATAAGTATTATTGGACATCTATTTTTAATAACATCAATAACTATTGTTGAATAGAGGGAATTGTTATGACGGAAAAGAGGTAAATGTGAAAATAAAAAAAGTAAAGAACATCAATATATAACATGAAAAAAATCCATCAAATCGACGATAACAATCACGGGATCACAGAAATTCAAACTGCTCCACTATAATAATAACAGTGTTCCCAATATTCTCCCAAATGGCTACACAACAAGTGTCAAATACGGAGAAGCAATAGCTACACCAACAAAAAAAATCAAGAGAAATCACCTAAAACAGTGCTAATGTTTGGGATTCAAAATCAAATGTGTGGACATCCAAATCCAATCATCACTGCAAATCAAACACCAAAATGTTAGGAACATTCAATCAAAATTTTAGCCTAGTCAAAGGATAAACGAGCTGGCAAATACGATCTGAAAATGGTTGCTCAAAGAGCAAAAACTGCAACAAAATAACACTCTTTCTCTCTTCTTTCTTTGGTTAAAGCTCTCTAAAAAAACTTTTGAATGTACTGATGTCTCTCAAAGATAAATACTAATATGTATAAATAATACTTCTCAAATAGTTCTATATATAAATGGTGGGCAATGTTTTTCATTAAAGCCAAATCAATTCCAAATATAAATAAAAATTTAAATCTTTTTCCAAATAAAATTAAAAACCAAAAAAGAATAACACTAGGTCATGGGTCTTTTAGCTGAAACATAGAGCACGGCCCAACGAAAATAATGATCTAATTTAGACAGAAAGAGATCACGTGATCTTAGTATTATTCTCAGCTAGGGAGGGAGTTCGGTATTTCAGTTCGGGTTTGATTTATTCATTTTGATTTTTTTGGTTTTCTATTATGAAATTAGGCATATCAAAAATCGAACCAAATTAGTTCGATTCAGTTCGGTTTATGTAAATTTTGGTTCGGTTCTATTTCGATTTAATAATTTCGATTTTTCGATTTTGGACCTATTTAATGTGCTAAATTATATTTGTAAATTGGACTAATTTATCCTTGTTACGTTAAAGAAAAATTAATATAATATTATTAAATCTTCTAGGTGATATATGAGAATAATCAACTCCAATGTAAAAATAACAATGCAAAAATCAGATCGAAGATTATATATTAACTTTCGGTTGCAAAAATCAATGCAAAAAGTAACTTTCGATTTTGATTGTTGAATGTATTTGGATTTTGGGGTTTTGGACTATAGACAGTAGTGGACCGTAACTAAAGTCTAAATAGCTAATGGGCTTAGATATCATAAATATCAAATAATAAATATTATATATATATATATATATATATATATATAATAATTAAAAAGAGTATATTAAAAATTTTAATTTATTTCAGTTTAAACTAAAAATCGAATTACGTCAATCAAAAATCGAACCGAAATACCGAATTTATAAAAAAAAAAAAATCAAATTAAAAAATCAAAAAATCGAAACCAAAAACTTAAAACCGAAAAACTGAAATAATTTGGTTTGATATTTCGATTTTTGGGTATTTATGTCCACCCCTACTCTCACAGCTATTAATATTCTTGAATTTGAGTCCACCTAGCCAAACTACATTAACAAGTAGCTACCCAACAACTTAATAATTACTCCCTCTGTTACTGATTAATTTTCATTCTTACTAACATTCGATATTTTTTAATATTTATTATTTTATAAAATAAGACAAAATAAATTATTTTTTTTCATTTTTAATTTTAGTAATAAATATAAAGAGAATAAATATAATGTAAAAAAGAAAAGCATTACATAAATATGAGCAATTAATAAGAATAATTTAAATAAATTACCTTTTAATTAATATTCTTTTAAAATAATGTATAATTTAAAAAGATGACAAATAAATAAAAACTAAGGGCAACAATTAACATACTTTTATGTCACTTAAGTTCCAACTTAACATTTAAATGAGGTGGAAATTAAATAATCACCGAATGGCTGCCTACTCAAGGTGAATTACTTAATTACTACACATGCTAGGTGACCAATATTAGGACCAATACCTATCTGCCTGGTGAAAAATTCTCAGACAAGTACTTAATCGCCCACCTATCTGCTTGGTGAAAAGTTCTCAGACAATTACTTAATGGGAAAGGGTCAAATTTATTCCCTTATTTTAGAAATTAACAAAATATATTTTTTATTATATTTTGGGATTAAATTTATTCTTGTTGTCATACTTTCAAGATAAATTTACCTTTGTACTTTTACAAATTGATTAAATATATCCTTCATCATACTTGAAGGACAAATTTACCCTGTATGTCTTACTTTGGAGATAAATTTATCATCGTTGTTAAGAAAATTTACAAATGCCTTTAGTAGAAAAGCTTAAATCAACGTTAAATGCCTCATTTTTCAAAAATGAAACACTTTCTAATCTAACTGGCCCGACACGACACGAGCCACAAAAAGGCACAAATAAATATACCCATTTCATTTTTGTTGATTAATTTTTTTCAACGAGATTAAGCCACTAAATATTTATCAGTGCATAGCTCATAAAAATTAAATTTGCATCAGTGAAAACATTAAAAAATATAATTCTCCCTCAGTTCATGGATATGCATCAGTACAGACACAAAACAAATATAACCCTCCCTCAATTCATGGATCTGCATCAATGTAGAGCTCATGAAAATTGGAACTTAGCATTTAAACATATCAAATTACTCCTACTAAATGCTTTTCTGGATAATTGAGTTAAGATGACTTTTTATGTGTCAATCATGACATCTCTTCATTTGTATGTCATTATATGCAACTTGGATCTACACAAATTTTTCGTCGTGTAATTTGCTCAGAGATCTTATCCACTGATTCTAGAATCAGATACACATAAAATTGCATACCAAATTTTGAAATTTGAACATAACTGAAAAAGAAATAGAGTTTGTAATAGATATTTTTTCTCTAGTTCTATATTACTGCATTACAATCTACCAATGTTGCACCTTGAAAGAGAAGTACTCCCTTCGTTTAAAAAAGAATGACCTACTTTGACTTTGCACAAAGTTTAAAAAAATAAAGAAGACTTATGAATTTTGTGGCCTTAAATTAAAGTTGTGTCAAATATACCAAAATGCCCTTTAATCTTGTGATCCTAAACATGACATGTGGAAAGTTGAAATTAAAGTATTGTAAAAAAAAAAAAAAAAGAGGTCATTCTTTTTTAAACGGACTAAAAAGGAAAGTAGGTCATTCTTTTTTAAACGGAGGGAATATATTTGTTCATTAAGAAAATTCAACCCACGGAACTGACAGATGGATATATTTATTTGTGAATTTTTTTGGATCGGATCGAGCGGCTTAAATTTGGATGCATTTTATTTTTTATAAATGAGTGATTTAATGCTGATCTGGGCTTTCTACTCCCTCCATCTCATTTTACTTGTCCCAAATTTTTTAATTTTACTTGTCATTTTTCACAAATTAAAAAGAGTTAAAAAAAAAATTATTATGAAATATAAAGTAAAGAAGAAAAATAGAGGGAGAAGAGAGGAGACTTCTTTATTTCTCATGAGAGGTTCTTGATGGGTTAATTACAATGAAGGAAACCCCTTTATTTATAGGGAAAACTAACCTTGGGGTTTCTAACTTTTCTATAAACAGACATCCACTATATATGGTAAAGTAGATATTCACTATATATGGTAATATATTTATAACACTTCCCCTTGAATGTCTAATAGATAGGTAATGTTCCTCGTTAAAACCTTACTAGGAAAAAATTAGTGGAAAACAAAATCTAGTGAAGGAAAAAGAGTATATATCCCTAACAATACGCATATAGGTTTCCTCATTAAAAACTTTACACAAAAATCCATTGAAACAAAACCTCATAAAAAAAAAGAGTACGATGCATATTAACTCCCCCTAAAGAGAATATCCTTTTGCATCTCAATCTTGTGCACCATCTTCTTAAAAGTGGCAGTTGGAGGAGACTTGGTGAATAAATCAGCTACATTGTCACTTAAACGAATCTGTTGTATGTTAATATCACCATTCTTTTGGAGATCATGTGTATAGAAAAATTTTAATGAAATATGTTTCATTCTATCTCCTTTTATGAATCCTCCATTAAGTTGTGTTATGCATGTTGCATTATCTTCATAAAAATCATGGGTACTTTATCACATTTCAAACCACATTTTTCTCGAATGAGATATGTCATAGACCTCAACCATATACATTCTCGGCTTGCTTCATGAATAGTTATTATCTCAACATGGTTCGATGAAGTGGCTAGATAGACTGCTTTGTGTATATCCAAGATATGACAGTATCCTTACATGTGAACACATTGCATGTTTTAGACCAAGGTTTATGCGGGTCAGATAGATACACAGCATCAGCATAACCGCAAGATCCGGACTGCAATCTTTAGAATAAGATAAGTTCATGCGTTTGATCTCATTTCGATGTCTCCTAGCAGGAGGAAAATCATACCTTGCTAACAAATTAACCGAAAAGGCTATATCAGGCCTTGTATTATTTGCAAGATACATGAGTGCCCCAATTACACTAAGATATGGTACTTCATAACCAATCCAAATTGGTATATTTCTCAATTCAACAAATAATGTATTGCTTTTAAAAACTCTCCAAGAGTTTCAATAATTTTCAAGCTATAAGCTTATACAATATAAGGATTAGAAGTAAGTTTCTCAGAAACTTTTATATCCTTCAAACATTTTGGATCCTGAAAAAGATTTCATATAAATTTTTTCAAAGTGACAATATTAAACATTTCATAAGTGACGTCTTCAAGTGACTGGACTACAAATCAAATAAGTGTTATGCTTACCAAGATGCATCCTTTCATATCACTTGATAAATGTTTCTATGTCAGCATGCTTAAATAAATGTAGAATTCAGATCCTCATAATCTTTTACAATATTGCATCAATATTGTATCAATGATATTGATGATATATCACTTTGTATCGATTCACAATGCGATATAACATTTTGAGATCTCATCACTTCATTGTTTTCAAGTATACTTGAACCTCTCATAAGGTTTCATGAAGTGTTATGTCGTAGGCTCTTCAAGAGCACATTGCCTTCTTATTATGATTATTTTCTCCTTATCTTTTTCAAGGATTATTTTATTTCGAATAGATTGGCCTACCATGCTTCATACATGCATAAACTTTGTCCTTTAGGGACACAAAATAGGAGCACTTGCAACTTAAATATAAGATGCTTTCGGTATTTGAGTAGAATTATCTTTTGAATGAGGATCTGGTAATAATTCCTAACATATTTCATAGTTGCTTATAATCTCCCTCTTCTATTAGGAAAACTAACATACATCCTTCATTTTCTTTGTGCGTCATGGTATATTCATTAATCGTATACTGCATATCAAAACTATTAGATGAAATAGCTGGTTCCTGACCTTGAACCAATTGAGAGGGAAGAAATAATTATAATTTATTGGTCTAATCCATACAAGTGCTACTGTATGCAACATATCATATCATTGTTCTCGAATGAATGATTTAGCTATTTATTAGAGGCATTTAATGCCAAACCATCCTCATTAAAATAAATTGTCTTTCATTATACAATCTGAAAGTTATGCTCTTAACTCAATTTTATTGAGCAAGTAACTTTATGAATGTCAAACTGCAGGTTGACAATAAACGTACAAGTGCTCATCTTATATTGATGTATCTTAATAGATCACATGACTGGCGAACGGGCCCATATTCACCTTTTTTACTTTTCAGAATTTAAGGATTTCAATCCCAACATTAGTTGGTCCAAACAACTTACCATGAGAACAAGCAACACTAAAAGTTGATGAACAATTTTCTAACTCTTCAATATATGTTTAGTACTCAGTATGCACATCTTTGGAATGTTGCAATCGTTCATGTCAATTTATGAATTTTTATTCTATCATACTCCAAGTTTACCATGACATGTACTTTTCACTTTCGTAATTTCAGATTTACTATAAAATGAATAAATTTTTGAAATTATTACTTTAGAAGTAGATTTTAAAATAACTGTTCTCAGTTATTCTGTATTTTTGAATTTACTACTTTAGAAGTAGATTTTAAAATAACTCTTCTCAGTTATTCTATCTCACTCGGAGGTGAGTTGTGATAACATCATAATCAAGTGCATGTTTGTATTAAAACAATCGAAATCCTCATTCCCTGGGAATGAAATATAATCTTGCCTTAAGTCTATCAAATTCTGATAGCTTATAACCTCTTTTATGATATTGCTACTTCAGGAGCAAATCGAGGCATTCATATAATATAAATAATTTTTTCTCTAACATATCTTATGATCATAATATGCGTGTGATAAAATATCATCACTTTTGATGATCATTATCATATTGTCCCTCCACGCGTATATTCATGCATTCAATCACTTGTCTTCTTTCAGACACGTTAAGCATTGCTACCACATTCACCTCAGGGAATGAAGCATATTCAATGAGATATGTTTCATGACTTTTCATGAAATACACATTATTTTGCCTTAACTATCATAATATCATCAATATGGTGCATTGAGATTCAAACTCAATGTCTTACTCCTGTAAAGACACCTTAGGCATAAATTGATGGAACTTAAACTCAATATCTTATCTTCATAGTGCATTGGAACTCAAACTAATATATTACCCTTTTAGGCGATGAGACTTTGAAAAGTTATCACTTGGTTCTTTTCAGATCTTATTCTCAAAACCAAAAATCATGCAAAATGCCCATTTATGTAACTTTGTTAATTTATACCTTCAATATAGCAAACTACTAGATCTTATATTGTCATAATAATTTATTTAAAGAAAAAAAAACGTGACTAGCTAAGGAAAAAGTAACCACTACATAGAACAATTGGCAGCAAATCACATACATATAATATAGAATCTTTTTTTTTTCTTTAAAAGGGCAAAATGCTCTTTTGAACCCTTGTACTATGTCGGTTTTGTAAGTTGGACACTTCTACTCATATGTTTGTCATCTAGACCCCTGAACGCACTAAAAAGCAATATTTTAAATTCTTTTTTGGTGAGTGTAATACACTCTCCCCACGTCAGCTTCGACGTCACTTGCCACATCTGCCACGTCAGCTGCCACATTATTTTATATAAAAAAATATTAAATATTAAAATAAATAAACAAACAAACCAACCCCCCTTTCTCTCTCTTCCCCTTTTTCTTTCTTTTCCAGTTCTTTCTCTCTCTTCTCCTTTCCAGTTCTTTCTTTCTCTGTTTCTTCTTCTTCTTGTTTTTCTTATTATTCTTCCTCTTCTTCTCATTCTTCTTTTCCTTTATCATCTTAATCTTCTTATTCTTCTTGCTCCACGGAAAAATTAAAAAGTGAGGGGCAAGAAATTTAAGGAGTATGGAAAGAAGAAATTTTTGGAGATTTTTATGATTTAGGTGATTCAAGAAACTTGAAATTCAATGTAAAGACTCAATTTTTATGCTTTCTTTAGACTCTTTATGAGTTGGGTAATTCAAGAAAGTTTGAAATTCTTGAAATTCAATGTAAAAACTCAATTTTTGTGGACTTTTTGTGATTTGGGTAATTCAAGAAAGTTGAAAATTCTTGAAATTCAAAGTAAAGATTCAATTTTTATTTTTCTTGAGATTTCTTGTGATTTGGGTAATTCAAGAATGTTGGAAATTCTTGAAATTCAATGTGAATATTTTTGTGAATTGGTTAAAATTCAATGTTGAAAATTCTTGAAATTTTTGTGAATTGGTTGAAGAAAAAGAACTTAAGAAGTTTTTGTGAATTAGTTAAAGAAAAAGAAATTCAATGGTCAGTGGTATAGTGTGTGATGATATTTTCTGGAGAAGAAAAAAGAATTTTTCGGTGAGGTTTTGTCGGGGAGGGGGATAGTGTAGTGGTGCTTGCCAGCGTTACTGGTGATGGCCGACGTGGGGTGAGGGAGGGGGTGGGGGAGGGTGGCTGAATAGGGGTTGGGGTGGGGGGTGGGTGGTTGAACGGTGGTTGGGGGGGGGGGTGGCTGAAGGGGGGGGGGGGGTGGGGGGGGGGGGGGGGGGGTTGGGGTAGGGGTTTTTTATTTTTTTAAAATTTATTATTTTTAAAAATATTTTTAAATTAAAAAGATGGAAGAAAAGAAGGCAGGTCCGTTTTAAATATTTTTAAAAATTTTAGAATTAATTTTATTTTCTTAAAATTATTTTAATTTAAAATTGGTCAAAAATTGACCCTCACTTGCACCCCAGGCGAGTGACTACACTCTCTTAGTCCTAGTCAGCCATTTCAATGCCACATAGGAAAAGTCAACGGTTAAAGGAAGCAAAATATTGATTTTTAGTGGGTTCAGGGGTTCAATGACAAACATGTAAGTAGAAGTGTCGAACTTACAAAATGAACATAGTATAAGGGTCCAGAAGAGCATTTTTTTCCTTTAAAAATTTAATTTAAAACAAGCAACAGTGACCGTGCATATGAAGGTTATATATTCCTTATACAAACTCATTATTATTATTAGCCATCAAATGAAATTTCCAGTCTACTTAAGTGTTTCATCACGTCGATATCTTACCATACTTTAGCATCGGACTAATTGAAGTAGAGATGTTAATTGGTTAGAGACTTCGTGCAGACTAATTGAAGTAAACATTTCAATTGGTTAGAGACTTCATGCTGATAACGTGTTATGAAATATAAAACAAAGAACAAGAAGAATGGAGAGGGAAGAAAGGAGACTTCTTTGTTTCTTATGAGAGATTCTTGATGGGTTAATTACAATGAAGAAAACCCCTTTATTTATAGGGAAAAACTAACCATGGGTTACACAAAAGTTAGAAAATATAAAAAATACAGAAGACACAGTAGAACTAGTTGTATTTTCGATAAATAAAAAAGAAATAACTATATTTTCAATAGATAAGATAGAAATAATAAAGAAAAAATTAAGACAAAAATATAGTGAAGATCCATTAAGAGGATGGAAAAAATATAAAACTACTATAAAAATTAAATTAATAGATAAAAATAGCATAATAACTCAAAAATCATTAACATATAATTTTTACGATTTGAAAGAATTTAAAATGCATATAGATGAATTATTAGAAAAACAGTATATACGAAAAAACAATAGTAAACACAATAGTCCAGCATTTATAGTAAATAAACATAGTGAACAAAAAAGAGGAAAAAGTAGAATGGTTATTGATTATAGAAATCTAAATGCAAAAATATAACATATAATTATCCAATACCAAATAAGATATTAAAAATAAAAAAAATACAAGTATATAACTACTTTAGTAAATTGTATTGTAAATTAGGATTTTACCACTTAAAGTTAGATGAAAATTCTAAGGAATTAACCGCATTTATGGTACCACAAGGATTTTATGAATGGAAAATATTACCATTTAGATATAAAAATGCACCAGGTAGATATCAACACATTATGGATTGTTATTTTAAATAATTACCTAATTGTATAGTATACATATAAGATATACTACTATATACAAAAACTAAAGAGGGACATTTAAAATTATTAGAACAATTTACAGATATAATAGAAAAATCGGGAATAATTTTAAGTGAAAAGAAAGTCGAAATTATGAAAAACCAGATAGATTTTTTAGGAATACAAATAGATAAAAGTGGAGTAAAAATGCAACAACATATAATACAAAAAATAATAAATTCAAAAGAAGAATTAGATACAAAAAAAGAAATTACAATCATTTTTAAAATTAGTAAACCAAGTACGAGAATATATACCAAAATTAGCAGAAAACCTAAAGCCTTTACAGAAAAATTAGAAAAGGACTTAGAATATAATTACAACGAAGAAGATAAAAAACAAGTCTAGAAAATAAAAATACTTTGTAAAGAATTACCAAAATTACAATTCCCAGACGAAGATAAAAAATTTATATATATAGTAGAAGCAGATGGAAGTGAATATAGTTATGGAGGAGTACTTAAATATAGGTACGAAAATGAAAAATTAGAACATCATTGCGTATACTACTCAGGTTCATTTAATGAAACAAAAATAAAATAGAAAATAAATAGAAAAGAATTATGTACATTATATAAATGTTTATTAGCATCTGAGCCATATATTGTATATAAGAAATTTATTATACGGACAGATAATGCACAAGTACGTTGGTGGTTAACAAAGAAAATACAAAATTCAGTTACAACGAAAGAGATTCAGAAACTAGTATTAAATATATTAAATTTTACATTTACAATTGAAGTAATTAATATTAACAAAAATGTTATTGTAGTTTACATATCAAGACAAAGCTACACAGACTTATATAATAGAAGATGATGTTTTAAAAAAGATATTCAAAACCCTAACTACACTTTCAATGAAAGTGGACAGTATGGGTAGTAAAATAGAAAAGCTAAAGACTAATGAAGTTAAACTGAAGTCTAAAGCTACAAATCAATTAACTCAGCAGTGCGCAGAGCTATGTCAAATGGAAGACATTAAAATTTCAAAGCTCAAAGGAGACGTTGGGACACTCCATAAAACCCATAACGTTTATCAATCTATAATTGCAGGTACAAGCAAAGGAGTTAGTGGACAAAGATATCAGAACATGAACATGAATAAGATATTTGAAAAACCATTTATACCAAAAATACAAAAAGACCCCTTGTACATACCCCCACAAATTACCACATATCGAGATAGTTTGAACCAAGATAAAAAAAAAGCTTATAAACATATAGCCCGAGGATATATAGAAAATATCTACAAAGTACAAACTTTTCTAAACCTTAACCCCAGAGCTACAAATATCCAAGAACCAAACACAAACTATATAACCCAAAAATTGTAAGGTTACAACAAGCTAATTGCACTACCCAAAACCAATCCAAGCTTAATAAAAACATGTTTTGACTATGGATTATTAAATACCATATATACCCAAGATGGAGAAGAACTAACAGCTAAAAAAGAATTACATAAAGTATTCACTACCTATAAAAGAGTAACCAAAGGAAATCTATTTTATATAAAGTTTTCTACTGCACCAGCAGAGATATTATACAACGAGATCAAACAAGTTATACAAGTTGTAAAAATAGGATTAACCAGAGATATGATTATACCGGAAGATATTGTACATCATCCAGAGATACCCAAAATCGGGATACTTAATTTTTATGCAAATAAACAACTTATTGGATTAGCTACAATTATTCAAGAATTAGCAAATAATTACATCAATGGAAACCCAATATGGAGCTATTATTCAAGAGACCATCAAATGATTTATTCAAATTCAAGAGAGCTACGACAAACAGATATGGAAGATGTTAGACAATGGATAATGACGTTACTTAACCCAGAAAAACAATCTACTGCAAGAGCAATTTAGAAAGGATTTATTTCAGATGGATTATTAACAAGATATAACAAGATAATTGGACATAAATATCCAGACTATCAATGTTCAAGATGTAATGGAGAAGATATATTATCCCGGAAGTTTAGCTAGAATAAAAAATCATCAACCAAGAAGATAAGGACGCCAGCTAGAAGATAAAAAGAAGACAATGACAGAGCAATAATAGAAGAAGACAAAACATTAAAAATAGGAAAATGACATATGAAGAAAAAGCTAAACTTCTTACGTAAATTATTGTAAAGTTTTTATAGCCTTTTTGACTTTTCTTTTCATTTAATAGCCTTTTTGACCTTTTTAAGTTTTTGTTAGCTTTAAGTCTTTTCTTCTCAGAACGTAAAGACTTTTTTGTAAAATAGATAGGATATGTGTAAAGTAGGAACAATATAGAAATAGGATACACGTTTTCTTTATCTTTCTTGGGATTATAAATAGAGAGCATTTTGCTCAGTTAAAAGGCAAGTCTTCATGTGTTGAGGCAAAAAGGCCTCCTTTGTAAACAAAAAACTTTTGAATATTTAATAAAAAACAGATATATTTCAAAGCAAAAGCTATGGATGAACAAAGCTCAGAATTATCAAATCTACCAGAACAGGTATATTTATTTATGGTTATGAATAGCTAAATTCATAAATTCCTGACAATCATGATATGATAAAATAAGTTAATGTTAGTTACTTTATAGTAGAATTATTCGAAAAATAGCATGCTAAGAAGTTTATTAGCAAAGTGGATAAGGAGAAAAATCTCTAAGAACTATGCCATCCTAAAGGTGAAACCGGTGAGGCAAGAAAGTCGTGATAGGGGAGTAGCTATAGTAGAGACATTGTTTAAGGGAAAAGTATCCAGGTTACCATGCTAATAGTGACCGAACAACATGTTATTTAAGAATAATCTAGTATATAGTAATCTAAAATGATCATATTTTGTTATGTGTATGATTGAAGGAAATATTTTGAAAAAGAATTATATGAAAAATGAATACTTTTTTATCTGACGAAATGGTAGATAAATTTAAAATACTTGTTTTGTATGTACTCAAGGATATAGAAATTGTAGATATAAGAAAAATCGTATTGAAAAAAATATTTGATAAATATTTTATGACTAGAATAAATTACATACCTCACCTACCTAACTACTCTTATAAATACTTACATACCAAACCTACACATCAACCATGATAAATTACGTATATTTAGAATATTGGAAAATGGATATAAAAATATAAATTTAATAGAAAAATTAATGAAAACAAATTTAGAAGAATATGTGAGAACCAAAGATATAAAATATATAGAATACCTTAATGAAAATATAGAGGAATTAATAAGATTAAAACAAACAACTAAAGAATATTATGAAAAAGCATTTAATTAACCCGCCTAAATGACAAATATTTTTGAAGTACTAGTTTTATACATACTTAGAGATATAGAAATTATAGACGTAAAACAAATAATATGGGAGAAAATATTTAACATTGAAGATGAAGAGTTAAATATAAATCAAATAGAAGACGAGTTAGGAGAAATATACTTAAGTGATGACAATCACAATTACTACCTAGATAATTATTCAGATGGATATTATACAGGTTAAGAAATGCCAGAATATATTCAAAGAGTTAGGGAATAACAAAGTTGGCTATATGAATAAATTAATTATAGAAACCAGCTTAGAAAAGGAAGAGAACAATTAAAAGAAAGATTAATTTGGATAAATAAAATCATAAAAAAATTAGAATTAAAAGACAGTTTAGAATATGATTTAGACATAGAATTATTCATAGACGAAAAAGATAGGATAATTAACGAAATAGATAACCTAGAATTTAATATCAGATATAGTACAATTAGAATAAATTATTACAAAAAAATTTGTAGTATCACAACTACTTTAGGATAAAATGATAGACTATGAGTATTTAAAATATTGGAGACAAGATATGGAAGAAATAAGATTAACAGAAATACTTATGAAAGAGAATTTAATTGAATATTTTAGAACAAAAGATATAGAATATTTAGAATACCTCCAAAATAATATACAAGAATTACAAAGACTAAGAGAAAAAATTAAAGAATATTACAGTAAAGCATTTAATCAAATACCATCTAATCACCCCCCAAGATATGAACATTAATAAAATTAAAATAAATATACTAAAAATAAAAATGTTTAGAGAAGTTAAGAAATATCCACGCACAAATAAAAATAGATCCATTAGAGTTATAATAGATCTATTTATTACCTATGTTATCCGCACCCCCTCCAAATATCTATTTATTACCGAAGTTATCCGCACCCCCCTCCAAATGGTTTCAGAGCCTATGCTAATTAAAGTTATGGAAATAGTATATATTTGAATCTATTTGATTAATTTATTAATTATGATAAAATTAGATTTAGATACCCACCAAAATATTATAAATATTATTTAAATGAATAACGTACAAAAACACAACAATATAAAGAATTAAACCAAATAATATCTGAAAACGTAAAGAATTAAAAATAAGGATAGAAAGACTACAGTATAACATAATTGCTGGAGTTAGCAAAAACTCAATAAATGCACAAAAAGAAGAAATATCAAATTTAGAATCAACAATAGATAGTCTAGAATATATATATATATATATATATATATATATATATATATATATATATATATCAACTTAACCTATATACATTTAACTAAAATGAACAAAGAAGAATTTATAATAGATGAAAAAATATATGAAAATTATGAAGGATTAAAAATAAAAATAGTATTCTCTAATTTAGGAAGGAGAAATAAGAAAATAGGTGAACATTTTTATTTAATGTTAGAAAAAGAAGAATTAAAATTAGAAGATAAGTTGGCAGTCATGGTAAGAATAGAAAGAGAAAACGAAGAGATAGACAAAAAAGGAAATAAATAAAATAAAATAAAAAACCACAGAATAAATACAAAAAAGAGAAGAAACTAAAAATAGTAGGATTGCTGAATTAGAAAAAAAATTACAAATACTAAAAGATTTGTATGAAAAAAGATAGAAAGAAAAAGAAGAAAAGGATAAAGAACAAAAATTATTAATTGAGATAAATCAATTTAAAGAAAAATTAGAAATAAAAAATAAAGAACCAAAAACCGGTGAATTAGAAATAAATGCAATAGATGCTGAAGAAATAGATAATTATGATTTGAAAGATCATGAAACATATACAGAAATTCTAGAAAATTAGGAAAACTAGAAATTAATGAAAACTAAGAAGTAATTAATAAAGAAAATCTAGAAATAATAAATATAGAAGTAAATACTCTAAATAAAAATATAATACCTAGTACATCAGAAATAAGAAAACCAACCTATAATTACAAAAATAAGTTTAAAAGATATAATCCAAAGAATGAATATAATAAATGGATGCCAAAATAAATAATTAATTACAACTTTTTAGATTTAGACTGTGTAATAGACACAAATAAAATACTACCTAGTAAATTTATGGTTTTTAAACCTAGCCGAAGCAAGTAAAAAAGTACTAAGATCTGATAATAAAATAGAACGAACATCAATACCTACTAAAATACTACCAACAGAAATATTGAAAAAATATGAAATAGCTATAAGAGAAGAATTTATTAGTATAACAACAAAAGAAGAAGAGCAAAATAAAGAGAAAGATACGAATAGGAATTTAATACTAAAATTAGTAATATGTAATATGTGCTATATAGATTAGTATGCGTGCGCATTTAAAGAATATTATTATAAAGGAACATAGAAGAAAGTAAAGAAATAAGAATATTATATTTTAGTAAATTACCTGAACCATTTAGTTCAAAAATAATAAAGAGTTGGGATGAAACAAAAATAGTAGATACCCTAGGAGCAAGAATAAAATTTTTACAACAATGGTATAGAAATCTATGTGAAAAATATAGAGAAAAATTAAAATGAAAAAAATATTAATAAGAAATTTAGCATGTTGCAAAGATAAAATAGCACCTCAATTTGGATGTGAAGAAAGATATTATAAGAAAAGAAAAAGACATAAGAAATATAAGAAATACAAAAAATCAAAATATAAATATAAGAAACCAAGAAAAAGATATTATGTAAAAAATTATAAACATAAAAGACCATATAGAAAAAAGAAATTTATAAAAGAATGTACTTGTTATAATTGTGGAAAACTAGGACATTTAGCTAGAGATTATAAATCATCAAAAAAATTAAAAAATAAACAAATATCAGAAATAAAAATAGAAAATACAGAATATATGCAGATAGATTATATAGATTATGAATTAGAACGTGAAGATAGTATATAGAAATTTCAAAAAATGAAACAGATAATGAAATAGATAGTGAATTAGATGAATCAAATGACTGAAGAAGATATAAAAATAAACCAAATAACTGAAGAAGATATAAAAATAATAACAAAGGAAGAATATTTAAATGAAGAAGCAACAAATCAAAAAATAATATTTGACATTAATATATTTGACAAAATAAAAGAAAAATAGTTAGACTTAAGTGTAGAAAAAATGTTTGAAATACCAACAATAAAAAATATATCTAGTAGAAAAAAGGAAGAATACTACGTAGTAAGCCAAAAAGAACGTGTAATAAACTGTAGATATGCAAAAGGAAGAGATAGTAGACCACTAGTAACAAAAAAAATAATTAATAAAGAAATAAATGATATAAAAAGTAAAGACCCAATAAAATATGTACACCTCGGAGGAACAGAGATAATAATAAAAGCATGTTTTAGAGAAGGAATAGATACACCAATAGAATTATATTTAGCAGATGATAGAATTATAAAACCTATAGAAAAAAGTATATTTACAGCCATAAAAGGAAATTTAATATACCAAAAATTCAAATTTATAATAAGTGCGAATCATTCAGTAGCAATAACAGATAAAAATATAGATAAATTATTAGTATTATATTGGAAAATATCAGGAATAGAACTAAACCCAGGAAGTAAAATATTTACAGCAAGATGTAAAAATCTATATGTATTAACAACAAAACATAAAATAACAGAAAAATAAAATTAATAAAATACAAATAGAAAGTTCTTTTGAACAATTTGTAAAAACAATTGATAATAATGATTATAGTTACAAAGACATAGATATAGAAGAAGATTTAGAAATAGTAAATGATAGAATAAGCACAACAAAAAGAATAGCTCATGAAAAAAACAGAATCATCAAGCTCATAAAAAAGAACAAGTTATGAAACAACTTCAACAGTTAATTTAAATTAATATTATATAACAGGAATAATAAAAGAAAAAAAATATTTAATACTCTTAAACACATGAGAAGAAAAAAATTATATAGTAAAATATCTAGTAAAAAATGAAGAAAAAAAATCTAATAGTGATATATGCCCTGATCTACCAAGGAGTCTAATAAACATTAAAGATACAACAGAAAAAGAAATAATAATAGGAGTCAGAAAAATAAAATAGAATTTGAAATAAATATAGAAATGCAAAAAACAGACATAATATTAGGAATAAAATGATTAGAACAAGTAAAACCATACAATATAGAACATACACAATTATCTATAACATATAATAAAGAAAGATTATTCATAAAAAGAACTTTAACATGATATGAAAATATATGTACTTGTAAAAATAATTGTAGAAGGATATTATAATAGGTATTATACACCTATGATAGATACAGAAGCAGAAACAAACTTATATAGATACAACTGTTTATCAAAAAGTAAATGGGATAAATTAAAAACACCAATAGTAGTCAAAGGATTTAATAATGAAGGAAGCTTAATTACATATAAAGCTAAAAATGTAAAAATACAAATATGGGATAAAATAATAACAATAGAAAAAATCTATAATTATGAACTAACATCAAAAGATATGCTTTTAGGAATGCAGATTTTAGATAAATTATACCCACATATAATAACTAAAATAGATTGGTGGTTTATAACACCATGTAAACAGAAAGTAAGAGCAAAAAGAGTTACTAATAAAATAAGAAAGAAAACTAATTAGATAGAAGGAAGTGAAAAAATTACACAAAGTTAGAAAATATAAAAAATACAGAAGACACAGTAGAACTAGTTGTATTTTCGATAAATAAAAAATAAATAACTATATTTTCAATAGATAAGGTAGAAATAAAAAAGTAAAAATTAAGAAAACTATATAGTGAAGATCCATTAAGAGGATGGGAAAAACATAAAACTACTATAAAAATTAAATTAATAGATAAAAATAGTATAATAACTCAAAAATCATTAACATGTAATTTTGATGATTTGAAAGATAAAAATAGCCTATTTATATTATATCTGATTGCGGTACTCAGTTCTCCTTGTGCTTTTGGCATTCTTCCCAGAAAGGTTTGGGAACTATGGTGAACCTTCGCACCACTTTCCTCCCTGGGATGGACTAAAAAATGGACAAGACCATTCAAACTTTGGAGGAGATACTAACGTCATATGTTCTTGACTTTGGTGGTAATTGGGTTAAATATTTTTCCCTCATAGAGTTTGCGTAAAATAATAGCTATCACGCAAGTATTGGGATGGCTCCTCTTAAGGCTCTTTATGGAATGAGGTATAGGTCTCCTAATAGGTGGTTTGAGGTTGGCGAGAATGGATTATATTATCCCGACTTGGTTCACCAAGCCATAGAAAAGGTGAAGGTGATTTAGGACAGGCTTAAGACTGCCCAGAGTTGCCAAAGGTCCTATATGGATATAAGGCGAAGGGGATTAGAATTGATGTGGATGATTTGGTATTCCTGAAGGTGTCTCCCATGAAGGAAGTGATGCAGTTCGGAAGGAAGGGAAAGATCAGTCCTCATTATGTTGGTCCATATTGAATTTTGAAGTGAGTGGGTAGTGTGGCTTATGAGTTGGATTTGCCTTTGGGTTCCATTCATCCGGTCTTTCATGTTTCAAAGTTAAAAAAGTATGTGGGTGATACTTCTTTTGTAGTTTCTTTGGAAAGTATTGGTGTTTTAGATTTCTTGTCTTATGAGGAATTCTCGATTGAGATTTTGGATTGGCAAGTCTGTTGGTTGCAAAAAAAAAGATGTGGCTTCGATAAAGGTTCTTTAGAGAAATCATAAAGTGGAAGAAGCTACTTGGGAAGCTGATGAGGAAATAAAGTCCAAATTCCCATTCTTGTTCCCCTTTTTGGATACTCATGCTTAAGGTTTGTGTTAATCTTACAATAAAGAAAATTGTGATTTCCTCAATATTTTTGTTTCCTATTTTTGGTAAAGGTAAGTGTGGGTGTATTTTTGTGCTAGTTCGTGCTAATGGATGCCTTGACCCAAAGAGGGAGGGCGAATATAACGCCCTAGGTGTTGGCCACTAAAAGTTCTGAGTTTTTAAACTCACTGTCCTGACTACGACTTAGCCTACGAGTGTTAGAGTGTTTTGATAGGTCATAGCACCTAAATTGTAGGTTGTCCAGTGAGTTTTGCCTGAGTTGATACCTTGGTGATGACTTGAGGTAATGAGTCATAATGACTCACTGCTGGTCGTATAGCCTCCTTCTATAGCCAAACTAGTATGATGCCCAAAGTATTCTGTCTTGAGTATGACTAGAATCAACAAGTCATAATGAATCTATATAAGTTGTAGGGTGCCAATTGTAGGGTCAATAGTGTGTACCCAAAAGTTTCTATCTTGGTTTCGACTCGTACCCTATGAGTGTAGTGAGTCCTTATGAGTCGTATAGTAACTCATAATCACTGGCAATAATTTTCTATCTTTTAAACTGAGGGCATTCTGGATAATTCTCGTTTTCCCTAAACATAACCCCATGACTTTAGAACTTAATTGGGACCCTATTCTCATCCATATCACACCAAATTAACTTCTTTCTTCTCAAAAATTCTCTCAAGCAAAGGATTAGGGTTTTCTCAAGGTTGATTTTCTATATCTTCTAAGGTCAAAATCCCTCCAAAAAGTTGTGATCTTTTTATGCCTATGACTCTACCCTTAAAATTATTTTACTTAAAGCATGAAACTGTATGATTGTTTATGTGGATTTGAAAATGGGTTTTGCTATGGGTTGAGGGTTTTGGAATGAATGTTTGTTAAAGCATTGTCCTATGATTTATTATGCATTGTTTGTTCTTTATAAATGGTTTTAAACTTATGGGGCGCATGGGTATAGTGATTAAGCTAGGGGATTGTGATTTTCCTAAACTTTATGAATATTGACAATTGAATTGGTAATAACCCCAACCCAATTTTGTGAAAGTGATTTTGAGTTTGAGTATAATTGCGTTGAACTACTTTTGGAATAATTGTAGGGTATAAAGAGGTATTTGAAACATTATGGTTTGATGTAATGAACAAAGGGAGTCGGTGTCCCCTAACTTGTATTAATGAACAAAGAGAGTTGTTTTCTCCAAGTTAATGGAATAGAAATAGCATGATGATGTCACCTTACAAGTGTGTTTTGTATGACGACACCAATAGTGTATTCCTTAAGGTGTATTGTCATTTAATTAATAGAAATATATGAAAAATATTTTAATTAGGCTTTAAAAAAGGATGTGTAGCTGGGCCATAAAAGTGGATGTCCCGAGGGACCAATATTGGAAATTGTGTTTGCTGGGAAAGGGTAAAAATGTCCTAGGATTCGAGTCTCCTTACTTGTTATTAGGTGGTTCGAGTCCACCTTATTACATTATTAGGAGGTTCGAGTCCCCCATAGTATAGTACATGCTTGGGAGCTTAAGTCACCTCAATATATGATTGGGAGGTTTGAGTCCCCCGTGCATATATATATATATATATATATATATATATATATATAATTATTCTCCGTTTGATGTGGCTACACAAACTAGGGCACGACCAGAGGATAAGAGCTGGGTCCTATTTAGCCCTGGGTACTATTATAATAGTTATGCTACATAACCTAGGTTAAGATTTTAAAATGCATGCTAAGCCTTGTTCCCTATCCTAGCATTTGATATAAGTATATATAAATATAAGCATACATGTATGTGAACATGTTAATTGAGTTGAACTGGGTTTTGAATTGTCATTACTTTATCCTTATCCCCAAGTTACATTCTAGTACTCAACTCACTAACCTTCTTCAGACGTTGTATTCCCACACGATACAAGGTTCGAAGGTAATTCTACTTTTCCTTTGTAGTGTCAGGTGGATCAGCTTGGTTCGTCGATCTTTTGTAGTGAAGTGCTGAGCTTTCATTCTCCGAAAGACTTGATCATTCCATTAGTTTCCTTCTGTGAATTAGAATTAAAAATTTCACATTAACCATATCATTGTCATAGTCATTGTCAGAGTCAGGGGCATGTCCCAACGAAGGTTGCTTTTATGGTATAGAGGTTTTATGGATTACTGTGGATGGGTTTTTGTTGTTTACATTCTTATACTTTTGAGTCACTAACTATCCTATCTTGTTATATGCTTGGAACTCATTCATTGTCATGTATTTATCTATGTTCTATATGGTAAGGCTAAAGGGGTGGTCTAAATCTTAATAACATAAAATGAGGTTATATTTAAAGGCTTGTTGACTGTACAAGTATGATTACTTATTTTCATTGTGGTTGTGATTGTTGTAATATAGGTTATTATTGTTAGATGTACCAGTATTTGGACATCTTCTGAGAATTGATTGATATGATTTATTGGTTGGCTCAAATACCACACCGGTATAATACATGGATAAAAGTTCATCCCTTGCAGGTGATGACTAGTAGGCAACCATAAGACCCTTAGCATGTATGTATAAGATATGTATGATTGCGACAATTCCTTGAATGAACCAGGTACATAGTTATTGTTATTATTGTTGTTTATATTGATTTCATATGTTGACAAAGATATATTTTCTTGTTGTTTTAGGTCCCTTGAGTGAATCAAACTATGATGTTTCTTGATATATTTGAGATTTTTATTTAGTCTGGTTACTTGTCATATATTTTAGAACTCTTGTAGTTAAAGCTATGTTTTGTTGACTTGGATATGGTTAGAGTCATGATTTATTGACTTAGATATGGTTAGAGTCGTGGTTGGTTGACTTAGATATTATTAGAGTCAGGGTTGTTGACTTGGTAATGGTATTACTTGACTTGTTATGTCTTGACTTGTACTTGAATTAAGTTTTAGAGTTACTTAAAAGGCTAAGTGTCATAAACCTGATGTATTTATTGTAATGCATGTTAGTTGTATTTTTTACAAGGTGATGATTATTGTTTTTCATATTGTCAAGTTGAGATTAATTGAGGTCTAAGTGAAATAGATTGACTTAATAACTATTGAGATCAAACAAGTAAGAGTTATGCTGGATAACACTTTATGTTAAGGTGAGGAATGCTCAATAAGAATAAGAATAGAAATACTCTTAGTTAAATAAGGGATGTAGATAGCATAACTAGATGAAAGTATTATGAATTAAATTATTATATAAGTAGTCATATTTTTGTGATTTTTATATCATATTTACGAGATCTAACTCTGGATTCCTAATGATATCTACAAATACGTGTTGTTTGTATTAATATTACTCTTGCTATACCACTTTTAGAGTAAAGTATTTAGCGGGAATCAGTGTTTATTTTATAATTGTTGCGGATATCAATTCTTCAAGATCTCTCACTCTTCTTACACATGGTGGAAGTTGTGTCCAGCTTTTTACTTTTTTCTTAGAAGCTCTTATACCTATTTAGACTAGTTCCTAGGGATAGTTTAGATTTTATACTTAATATTTATAATAAAATAATTATAATAAAGTTTTATTATTTTTTTTATATTAAAGACTTCCACATGTAGGGTTGAACGAGTGGTAAAGGGTTCTCCTATGTAGGTGGATTAGAGTAGGTGCCCTCATGATCCGATAGTTTAGATTGCGATAATTTGGTATCAGAGCCTAGGTTATCGATCTTCCAGTACAAAAGTAAATATCGAGTAGAGTCATGTGGATTGCTGTGTTGACATCTACATCTAAGCTTTGGGAAGCTGTGGGGTATTTGAGGAAAATTATTTCACTTCTTTCTTCTCTCTTATGCGATTGTTTATTTGGTGTATGGGTTAGGTACAATTGGTATCTCATGATTCCAATTGGTATCTAGGCAAGGCAAGTGGATGTCATATGAATCCACTTAAAAGGATACAAGCAACGAAAATTGAAACCAACAAGGTTCCAATTGATATTTAGTTGTAAGAGCTATCAAGAACATGTTATATAACCAATTCAGAGTTATAAAGTGTGCGAGTAGTGTTTATAATAGTGAGACATGAATAATGATTTACTAATTTTGGAATTCCTAAATTATGTGAATATGATTTATAGTTGATTGATTAATTTTGAATCAGAGATGGGTGAATGCCACATGTTTCCATATGTTGTGTAGTGTCTGAAGGAATTTCATTGTTGCTTGTCTTGTTGGTAGTAACATAAAGGTTTAATTTGGTACTTATAGTTAATGGAGCTTGATGCTTATGTGAATCGTAGTTGGTTAAATTATTGTAAATATTGTGAATTGTGAAAGATTATAATTACTTATGTATTAATGATTAAAGGAATTTTTGTTATATGATTTAAGTGAAAAATGATATGTTAGATGTTGGGATTGGTCTTATAATTGATAAAATGGTAAGAGAAAAATGGTATGCTTGTGTAAACTTGAAACACCTTGACTTTGGACCCTTAGAAAATTTCATAAATTAAGCATTCTGGACATCATACGACTTGTGCATACTAGTCGCATGATGTGGCATGATTTAGGGTCCCTCCATTCATATGTTTCAGAATGTGTTCTATGTCACTTACTGTCCAAGGTAAGACCATCTTACTAGTCAAATGTTAAGGTATGAGTGGTATATTGGTAAGTCGTATGATGCCCTAACTTAGTCTAGGGGATTCTATCTATTGTACGGGTTAGAGGGTACTTATCATATGCTTGGGTATCAGTTGGTCTAAGAACTCATATGTTGGGTAGTGTTAAGTTCAACTTTATGCTTAGGGTACGGGTGGTGTGTACCACTCGTATATTGGGGTACGAATTGGAGAGGTGAGTCGTACCCTCCTGCGTTCATGTTTTCATCTTTTAAGTTGAGGGTATTTCGAACATTTTCCACCCCAAAACCCTTAAGTCCCCATGTCTTGAAACATGTTGTGGCCTCTCATAACATACTTTAGAAGGATCAAACACTCCAAAAACACTCTCTAAACTCTTTTTTGAAGATTGGGGCTAGGGTTTTAACAAGTGTTCATCTAGATGCTCAAGAGTCAAGTTTCTTTTGTGAATAAGGCATGCAAATCTTCCCTCATTTTTAGTACATAAATATCATGTGCTTTAAAGCTTATTCATGATTCATAAATGGTGGTTTTGAAAACCAGTGTTGAGGGTTTTGTTGCATATGATTGAGTATTGTTTACTCTTGGTTTAACTTGTGTTTATACAGGTTTTTATGATGGTTTGCATATGCAAGTGATTGGTAATTGTGGTTTAATAAATAGGTCATGGTTAACCTTAATCTTGATGGGTTTTACTTTGGTTTTGGACTTGATAAAGGTATGCCCTTAAAGTGTTTGTTAAAATGCCTAACAGGATAAACTAGTCACATATTAAATAGTGGTTTGAACTAAGGCATTGGCCTAATGAATTTGAATGGTTGGTAAATGGTTATGTAAAGGCCTTGTTGGATATGTAATGATTTAAATGGTAACCTTGGTGGTTAAATTGGCTAAAAGGATTTGAGTCCCTAAACATTAAATTGGTTTATCTCTATACTAGAAAATGGGTTTGAGTCCCTAACTTTTGCATTGAAATAATGTCTTTGTTAGACAATGGGTTCGAGTCCATAACTCAAATGAATGATTGATTATTAATGGTAGTGGCATGTGATATAATTTCAAGTTGTGTTGGTATGATAATACCAATGAAGTGCCTTTGGTAAGTAATTGGTTTACTAGTTGTTTATATGGAATGATGATTTTAAATTAAGATTTAAAGATGGATGTGTATCCAGGCCGTAAAAGTGGAGTCCAAAGAACTAACACTAGAAACCGCACAAGCTGCGGGTGTCTTTATGATTGAGTGGTTCGATTCCCCTTAATGAACATGTTAAAAGGTGGTTTGAGTCCCTTTTACTATATGTATTGGTGCTTAAGTCACATTGATTATGTTGGGAGGTTTGAGTCCCCTATATAGGCATATATAGTTTTGGATATTCTCTGGTTCGTGCGACTACACGCACTGGGGACCTTCTAGCTAGGAGAGAGCTGGGCTACTATAGCTCGTGGGTGCCTTGTTCCATAACGGTTATGCTACATAGCCCAGGTTAATGATTTCAAAGGTAATGCTAATCTTGTCCCCTATCCCGGTATGGTATATATGTTTATATATATGTGTTCCATTGGTTATATGCACTGGTTGATTGGATTTGAACTATTGGAAATATTTTATCCTTATCCTTGAGTTACATGCTAGCGCTTCAACTACTAACTATCTTTGAATGTTGTATCTCCATGCAGTGCAGGTGTTGGTCATATTGCATCTCCTACTTACTGGACTTAGACTTCAGGGATAGCTTGTGTTGACTTGAATTAGTGAGCTTCCATACTTTGGAAGGCTTCATTTCTAGTTTTATTTTCTTATGTCTTTATTGGTTAGACTTGGAGTATTGGTTTTAGAGGCTTTATTTGGACAATCTGTGGACTTGGGTACGTTATGGTATGGATATAGACTTGGTTATTATTTTGGTTATGTTATGGTATTATATGGTTAGACTTTCTTGGGTTGGTCATGGTCATGGACCTATCCCAAAGTCTTTGAGTTATAATTACTCTATCTTGTTATATGTTCAAAATTTATCTAACTCAGGGTATTTGATTGGTGATTCGATTGGGGTATCAGGGGTGGTCTCCGGTCTTTGTAGTACTTGAGATGCCCATTATGACAAGGCCCGAGTTCGGGTTGTGTCAAGTTGGTCACGGAGCCCTAGGTTCATAGTCAGTTAGGAGCCCACAAAGCTTTATCGAGTAGAGTCTCTTTTAAGGGTGTGTAGTACGCCACACTCATAAGGGAAAGGATATGAGGTATTTAGGAATGTTTTACTTTTTGTTGTCTATTTTGGGCTATAGAGTCTGAGGTCTTAGATTCTTCAGATTTTTGTTTGTTCGTCTTTCAGATTATGCCTCAAAGAAGATATGATGTCCTTGGAACTCCTTCTGTCCTATCTGTGGACACTATGGATCGAGCCTGTCCAACTTCTAGAGTTCAGACCCAATTAAGGGCCGTTGCATCTGGCTATCCTCATAGGGTTCCACCTATCCCCACTGACCCTACTCCTGAGGGTGATAGTCATACTCAGTTGCCTTAAGTAGAGGCAACTAATGCTAAGTTCCATTGCTCAAATAATCTCTTGATTCAGTTGGTAGCTTCTCAGTCTGAGCGTGGTGTTACTGTTACTCCATCTTCTGAGGCCATAAGGGTTGGCCAGTTCATGAAGTTGTGTATTGCTCTGTTTACTGGAGCAAAGGTTGAGGAGGATTCTTAAGCCTTTATTGATGATATGGAGAATATTTTTTTATATTATACAACTTCTGATATAGAGGGTGTAGAGTTTGCTGCCTACCAAACTGAAATATATGGAACACCAATGGTATGAGGAATGGGAATAGTTGAGGGGAGAGGATGCTAGTTCTGCCTTGTGGGAGGATTTCTCTAGTGCATTTTTGGACCACTTCTTTCCCCAGGAGTTGAGGGAGGCAAAAATAGAAGACTTTGTGAATTTAAGGCAAGGTAAGATACCTATCAAGGAGTATGCCTTGGAATTACATCAGTTGTCTAGGTATACTTCTGAGTTTGTCTCTAGCATAAGGGCTAGAATGCTTAAGTTTGCTTCGGGACTGTCTCGTGAGTTAATCCTTGAGAGTAAGGCTGCCTTATTAATCAAGGACAAGGATATCTCTAGGTTAGTTGTGTACATGCAATAAGTGGAAGAAGAGAAAAGGAAGCAGTCTGAGTTTAGTGAGAGGCAGAGAAAGAAATTTAGGTCATTCGAGCACAGTGGTAGAGATGGTGGTAAGTGACAAAGAATAAGTGGGGGAGTTCTAATTCCATCTCCACGTCTAGTGCTTCTTACCCGAAGTCATTAGGTGATTATTTATCTCAGCATGATGGTGGGTTCTGGTCATAGGGTGCCCAATCTCAAGCTAGTGGGGATCAATCTGCTCCATCCCATCCTCCTTACAGATTTTGTGGGCGATCGCACCCGGGGTTCTGTGAGAAATGGAAGAAAAAATATTTTTACTGTAGTTAGATTGGTCATATACAGTGTGACTATCGTGTTAGAATGGATTTTGGGGCTAACAAGATTCCATTTTTCACTTTATCTGCTACTATACCAAAGGGTGCTGCTTCTGCATCTGTTTCAGCTTTTGATATAGGCATTGGCCAAAATTAGTTCTACACTCTTGCATCTCATCAAGATTTTAAGGCATCTCCTAATGTAGTGACTGATATGTTGAAACTTCTACCCCGTGATGTGTATTATTTACTTGATTTGAGGTCCACTTTTTCTTATGTGACCCTATTTGTGGCTGTGTATAGTAGTTTTGATCCTGAGTTTATTCTTTATCCTTTTTCTGTATCTATCCCAGTTGTTGACTCTGTTATTGCTAAAAAAGTATATAGGGTATGCGTGGTATCAGTTAGTGGTAGATAAACTCTTGTGGATTTGATAGATTTGGATATAGTTAACTTTGATATCATATTGGGGATAGATTGGTTGCATTTGTGTTATACTTCTTTAGATTGTCGGACCCGTAAGGTCATTTGTAAATTCCCAAATAAGCCAGTCATTGTATGGGAATGGGGTTCTTTAGTGCCTACGGGGTGGTTCATCTCATATCTTAGAGCCTAAAAATTGATCTCTAAAGTATGTTGTATTATTTGGTCCGAGTTAAATATTCTAACTCACAGGGTCCTCTAGAATTCATTCTTGCAGTTAATGAGTTTCCTAAGATATTCCCTGATGATTTCTCTGGTATTCCTCTCAATAGGGAAATTGATTTTGGGATTAATCATATTCCGGACACTTATCCTATTTCTATCCCTTCTTATAGAATGAAATCGATTAAGCTAAAAAGAGCTTAAATAGCAATTAAAAGGTCTCTTAGATAAAGGCTTTATCCATCCTAGTATGTCTCCTTGGGGTTCTCATGTATTGTTCGTGCGTAAGAAGGATGGTACCCTTTGGATGTGTATTGATTATCGTCAGTTGAATAAGGTAATCAATGATTTGTTTGACCAACATCAAGGTGTGTAGTGTTTCTCTATGATTGATCTTAAGTTGGGTTATCATAAGCTTAAGATTAGGGAAGTGGATATCCCTAATAATGCCTTCAGAACCTGGTACAATCACTGTGAGTTCTTAGTTATGTCTTTTGGGTTGACCAATGCCCCGACGGCATTCATAGATTTGATTAATAGGGTCTTTTGTTAGTTTCTGGGTCTATTTGTCATTGTATTCATTGATGGCATCTTGGTCTATTCTAAGAGTGAGGTGAATTATGTCGATCACCCTCATGTTGTGTTGCAGATCTTGAAGGATCAACATTTGTTTGCCAAGTTCTCAATGTGTGAGTTTTAGTTGAAGGTTATAACTTTTCTTGGTCATGTTATCTCTAGTGAAGGGATCATGGTGGATCCACAAAAGGTTGTTATGGTTAAGAAGTGGCCTAGACTCGTGACTCCAACTGATATTCAAAGCTTCTTAGGTTTAGCTGGTTACTAAAGGAGATTTGTGGAAAGTCGTTCGACTATAGTTATCCCGTTGACTAAATTAACCTAGAATAAGGTCAGGTTCTTATGGTCGAATATATGTAGGGGCAGTTTTGAGAAGTTAAAGTCTAAGTTGACTTCAGCTCCTGTTTTGATGTTGCCAAAAGGTAATGATGATTTTGTAGTGTATTATGATGCTTCTCATATTGGGCTTGGTTTTGTGTTGATGCAACATAGTTGGGTGGTAGCCTATGCTTCTAGGAAGTTGAAAGTTCATAAGAAGAACCACCCTACTCATGATTTGGAGTTGTTAACTGTGGTATTTACATTGAAGATTTGGTGTCACTATCTCTATGGGGTTCATGTTGATATCTTTTCTGATCATAAGAGCCTTCAGTATGCATTTACTTAGAAAGAGTTAAATCTCAGGCAAATGAGATGGCTTAAGTTGATGATGGACTATGATATGAGTCTCCATTACCATCTAGGTAAGGTTAACGTAGTTGTTGATGCTCTTAGCAGGTTGTCCATGGAAAGTATAGCTCATGTGTATGAGGATAAGCAGGAGTTGGTGAAGGACACTCACCATTTGGGTACTCTTGGAGTTTGTCTCACGGACTTTAAGAATGATGGTGTATTTGTTCATAAGGCATCACAATCGTTTCTTATTGTTGAGATAAAGGAAAAACAAATGTTGGATCTTGATTTGATGAATATTAAGAGTAATATGGGTCAGCAAAAGGTAGTTGACTTTGTGATTGGTGGAGATGGTATCTTGAGGTACCAAGGCAGGTTATATTTTCCTAACGTCAATGCATTTAGGGAAAGAGTTTTTGCTTAAACACATATGTCTCGTTATGAAATTCATTTGGGTTCCACAAAGATGTATCATGATCTTAAGGAGTTCTATTGGTGGAACAATATGAAGCGAGATGTGGCTAATTATGTGGCTAAGTATCTGGTGTGTCAGCAATTGAAACTTGATAACATGAGACCCAGTGGTTTGTACCAAGAGATTGAGTTTCTTAAATGGAAGTGGGAAGTGATTAATATGGATTTCGTCATCGGTCTTCCTCGGTCTCGAAATTAGTGTGATTCAATTTGGGTCATTGTGGATAGGATGACCAAGTCCGCTCATTTCTTACCGGTGAGGACTAGTTATTCGGTGGAGAATTAAGCTAAGTTATATCTTGCGGAGACAGTAAAGTTGCATTATGATTTGGTTTCTATCATTTCAGATCGTGGTACTCCATTCTCATCTCACTTTTGGAAGTCATTTCAAAAAGGTTTGGGAACTAAGGTGTGCCTTAGTACCGCTTTTCACTTGCAGTCAAATGGACAATCGAAGAGGACCATTCAGCTATTGGAAGATATGCTTTATGATTGCATTTTGACTATGGTGGTAGTTGGTTCAACCATTTGCCTTTGATTGAGTTTTCTTATAATAATAGTTTTCACTATAGCATTGGGATGACTCCTTTTGAGGCACTGTTCTCCTATTTGGTGATATGAAGTTAGTGAGGGTAAGTTGTTTGGCCCTGATTTGGTTCACTAAGCCATGGAGAAGGTAATGGTGATTCGTAATAGAGTGAAAGCCGCTCAAAGTCGCCGAAAGTGAAAGTTAAGTCCTTGGTATATTGGTCCATATTTAGTTTTGAAACCGTTAATATTGCTTATGAGTTGGAGTTGCCTCCTAGTTTGAGCTCCATTCATCCAATTTTTCTTGTCTCTATGTTGAGAAAGTGTGTCGGTGATCCTTTATCGATTGTTCCTTTGGAAGGGTTGGATATTTCAGATTCCTTATCTTATGAGGTATTTTCGATTGAGATCTTGGATCGTCAAGTTCGTCGGTTGTGGATATTTTAGCATGATTTTATTTTTGCACAGTAAACTTAGTCATTTTATACATATTTAAATCAGTTGCTTAACAGTATACTAGTGCAAGGGTTAGTTTGAGATCCCTTGTGGTCCTAAGCACTGTGTAACGACAAGGGGCTAGTGTCGGTTCATTACATACCCACGTCTTAAAAAATGTACTGGCCTTTCATAACACACTTTATAAGGATCAAACACTCCAAAAACACTCTCTAAACTCTCTCTTGAAGATTGTAGCTGGGGTTTCTACAAGTGTTCATCTAGAGAATCAAGAGTTAAGTTTCTTCCATGAATCTTCGTGAATAAGGTATATGACTCTTCCCTCATTGTTAGTTCATAAATATCATGTGGTTTAAATCTTATTCATGATTCATAAATGTTGGTTTTGAAAACCAATGTTGAGGGTTTTGTTGCATATGGTTGAGTATTGCTTACTCTTCATTTAACTTGTGTTTATACATATTTTTAATAATGGTTTGCATATGCAAGTGCTTGGTAATTGTGGTTTAATAAATGGATCATGGTTGACCCTAAGCTTTATGGGTTTTACTTTGCTTTTGGACTTGATAAATGTATGCCCTTAAAGTATTTGTTAAAATGCCTAAGAGAATAAACTAGTCACACGTTAAGTGGTGTTTTGAACTAAGACATTGGCCTAATGAATTTGAATTATTGGTAAATGGTTGTGTCTTGTTGGCTATGTAATGATTTAAATGGTAACCTTGTTGGTTAAATTGGCTAAAAGGGTTTGAGTCCCTAAATATTAAATTTGTTTATGTCTATACTAGACAATATGTTCGAGTCCCTAACATTTGAATTAAAATAGTGTCTTTGTTAGTTAATGGGCGCGAGTCCCAAAGTCAAATAAATGATTGATTAATAATGAAAATGACATGTGGTATACTTGCAAGTAGTGTTGGTATAACAATACCAACAAAGTGCCTTTGGTAAGTAGTTGGTTTAATGGTTGTGTATATGGAATGGTGGTTTTAAATTAGGCTTTAAAGCGGGATGTGTAGCTGGGCCATGAAAGTGAAGTCCGACGGACTAACACTGGAAATTGTGCTAGCCGGTACGAGTGTCTTTATGATCAGGTAGTTGAATCCCCTAAATAAACATATAAAAAGGAGGTTCAAGACCCCCTTACTATATTTATTGGTGCTTAAGTTACCTTGACTATGCCGGGAGGTTCAAGTCCCCCATATAGGCATATATAAATTTGGATATTCTCTAGTTCGTGCGGCTACACGCACTAGGCCCTTACAACTACGGTACAGCTGGGCCCATATAGCCTGTGGGTGCCTTGTTCTATATGGTTATGCTATACAGCCTAGGTTAATCTTTTCAAAGTTCATCTTAATCTCATTTCTTATCCTGGTATGGGATATATTTATATGTATATGTTGCATTGGTTATATGCATTGGCTGATTAGATTTGAACAGTTGGCACTATTTTATCCTTATTCTTGATTTACATGCTAGTGCTCCAACCGCTAACCGTCTTCAGACGTTGTATCCCTACGTGATGCAGGTGTTGGTCTTACTACACCTCTTTCTCACTAGACTTAGACTTTGGGAGCAGCTTGTGTTGACTTGAAGTGGTGAGTTTTCATACTTTAGAAGGCTCCACGTCTTGTTTTATTTTCTTATGTCTTTATTGGTTAGACTTGGATATTAGGTTTGGATATGGTCGGGGGCATGTCCAGACAGGATATTTTGGTATTGGCTTTAGAGGATTTGTATAGACAAACTGTGGACTTGGGTATGTTATGGTATAGATATGGACTTGGTTATTACTTTGGTTATGTAATGGTATTGTATGGTTAGACTTGCATGGGTCGATCATGGTCATGGACCTATCCCTAGGTCTTTGAGTTATAATTACTCTATCTTTTTATATGTTTGGAACTCATCCAATGCAGGTATTTGATTGGTAATTAGATTGGGGTATCAGGGGTGGTCTCCAATCCTTGTTGGATTTGAGATGCCATTTCGACAAGGCTCGGGTTTGGGTCATGTCAAAACTCTTATTTCAAGTGGTTGATATATGAAAAAGTACCATTGAAAAAAGGTCATTGTTGCTTGATAGCGGAAATTGTGATAAAAAATTAATGGTAATTCATGATTCTGACTTAAGAAAATTTGCTTTGGCTTTAAATTTTGTGATAAAGGTATAATTGATGACTAAATTTTTGGTTAAGTAAATAAAATGCTGAATATGGTAGTCCTTGGCATGAAAGTTAATGGTTTGACGCAGGTGATGTTGTCTGTTGAGGTAACATTTATATTTGAATGTTAAACTTTATCTGACTCGATGAATTTTACTATTGATTGAGTAACTACATGCATTTTGATAATAATAATAATATATAGTTGATGAGGAAATCATAAGATTATTGTAGAACTAAGTTCCCGGGTAGATGTGAAATTATGGTTATCTATTGATAGAAATAGTCACCTATGTATTGATTAATAAAATGATTGGTCATTGACATTTTATTATTTGGCATTTGTCATATGCTTATTAAATGATAATAATTATTGACTAATAGTATTCCTTGAAAATGGTATAAATTAATTACTAGGGTCCTTACAATGAGATAGGTTGATTAGGATTGATAATCCTGAGTTGTATGGTCGAGGGAATGGGGCTATTAGACGGGTTCTTAAATATTGATGTCTCTTTCATTAATCATGGTAATACTTAGTTAGTATTGCTTCTGAGTGATTTTAAGGTATGTTAGGTTGGTAACTTGATTAGTTGTAAGCTAGTTGTGAGGCTAAATAAGTATAGCTTTATAATGACTTGAAAATGTGATTAAATATGTGAAATATGTGTTTCTGTGTGATTTGACTATTTTATCCCTCCCCATAGTTTCATTGTGGTATTTCTAGGGTGTAGGGGTAATTAGCATGGTTTCTAATGCATTTTGGTACCTTTTATACGATATTGTGATTTTTAATGGCTTCGAGAGCGTTATTATTGACTTATGTGGTTATCTTTTGATCCATGATATGGATGGAAGAACGGACTACGCTAGCAGATCTGAAACATTGATTTTAGGGTGGTAACATATTTGGTCTGGTTTTACAGCTTTTAAATCTCATTTTAATCCTCAATTTAGAAAATTATCATTTCGGATTTCGGGGGTCAACTTTGTGAAATTGATGTCTTTTTAAAAATCTGATATTTTCATTAAGTCTGGAGCATCGAATTTAGTGTGGATACATAGTTTCTTTGTGTAAATCAGATTCTAAAAAAACCCTAGGCCTTAGTGAAAACTTAGAAAAATTTCCAAGTTTTAGCTAATATCTGGTGTAGGCCTCGATCGCACCTCTTTTGAAGAGGATTGTATTGTTTCACAGAGGGAGTGTTGTGATCGCAACATCTCCTCCTACAGCCCTGTGAGAGATCACACACTTGGCTGTGCGGTAGATAGACCTGATGCCCTGGAAAGTGTATTAAAATGTCCATTAGGTCGTGTTTTAACTCATCTTGCACATTGCCTCTTGAGAGATAAACCCTAACATAGTGTGAGAGCTTAAAAGTAAAGCTTATGGGTGTTTAGGAAGCTAGATTAACACCTATTTCTTGATTCTCTTACGTATTTAAGGTAAGAATTCACCCTTTTCTTAGTCAAATTCTTAATTCATTGTTCAAAACTCAAAAAATCTTATTACTTGATTTATCCCCAAATTTCACTCCTTTTCACTTGTATAATATTTCTAATCCTATAATTACTAGTTTTTATCAATTTAACCTTCAAAACAACTTCAATTCTTGTAGTTAAAATGAATTTCAAAGGTTTAACTCGGTAGAGTGTAAAAATAGTTTTTCTTCAATTTAAACCACGATTTGACTTGAGTTTTCAGCTGTAGATTTCTAAAGGTATAGGAAACATATTTTTGAAATAAATTTTGATTTTGGCCTTTTTTGAAAATCTATTTTTGGAGTCCATTTTGATCATGAACCAAAAGTAGGCAATGCGGATATTGTTGGGTTAGTTTTGACGTATTGATTTTATATTTCTTGGTTTAGATTATTTTGGGATTATTTGTGATGAGTAGGAATTCAAGATCAAAGTATTACAGACCGATTTTGGTATTGAGGTCGGTTATGGCTTAATTCTTTCAAACTGGGTTGGGTAGTGAATTTGTATGTAAAATGCATGATAAGGGTATGGGAACTAATCATGAATTTGTCTATCTTAATATGTTATGATCATGTGGGGGCCTATATGTGGTATAATTATTGGTTTGAGATATTATGTGATATGTGTGATCGAGTGGGGTCATATGTGATGTTGATAGCCTGATATACATGTGAATAATAGTATCGTATTGTTGAAATATCTATTGGAGTATTATTTGTATCTTATAATGTATTCATATTTTATTGGCATGCGGAATATGTGAAAATTCACATATGGTTGGGAATAATTAGTGCATATTGGCTTATGTGTTGTGGTATTATATCATTGTGGTTGGTTGTAAAGAATACATCAGTGGTTGTGGAAATACTCATCGAGATATGGTATATGGATTGTATACGGGTTGAAAAACACCCCATGGGTCCTACATTGAGAAGCTATAACACTGTACGAGATATGATATATGGATTGAATATGGGTTGACGAACCTCCGTGGGTCCTACATTGGGAAGCTTTAGCTCTGTAGGTGTATATGGATACTGTTCGACGGTCTCATGCATCATTATCATCTTCTTATACATTGCACTTACTTTATTGCGTTCATATTGTGATTGAATTGTCATATTGAGTTGTCATATCCTTATTTGTTTTATCTTCTGTTTATTGTACTTGACTATCTTATATATACATGCTCTTCCTTGTTCTAAGTATATGTTATATAATGTATACTTGTGTTCCACCTAGTTGTGTTGTTGAAATATATGTGATATATATTAGAACTGTTAGTGCACCGGTGTGGGCTACCGTAGTGAGATATTTTCTGATTGCAGGTGTCGTGCCCTTAGTGAGTATTTTGTATGCTTTATTTTCTATTTTTTTTTATCTGCCTATAATACCTACTGAGTACAAGTGGACCATACTCACTCCTAATGTACCCTTCTGGTGAGATTTAGGTTTGGGTGCGCCCCATGTTACTTGACTCAGGCAATTGTTGGAGCGTTCAAGGTAGTTGATGATTTTCAAGCATCTGGTTGGCTTCGGCTACCTTTATTTCTAGACTATGTCTTTACTTTCATTCTAGAGACAGAGTTTCTCTCTTGTATTTGGATATCTTATGTATTTCCTTGGATTCGAGTTATACTGGGTACGTTTTTATACTGTTGACACTTGGTTTTGAAAGTTATAATTGTATTGTTGTGTTTCTTTCTACATTTATTATGCTTGTATGATTCAGCTTCATTCTAGAGGCCTTACCTTTGGGTTATTTTTGTCTTTTTTTCCTTGTATATTGGGTTATGTGATAGGCTTTTTTGTTAAGGTTTGCCGCGACAAGTACCATCATGACCTTTAGATTTTTGGGTTGTGATAAGCTTGTCTTTGAGCGATAATTAAAAAGCTGGTTGATTATAAACGATTGATTATTGAGGATTAAATAGACTAATATAAGTGGTGGTAGAGAATTTATGTGTTAATGAAACCCATAATGGTGTATTGATTAGTGGTTGTACTTTAAATAATATATTCTTATGTGTCGATCATGGAAGTGTGAAATAGGACAATAAGGTAGATATGTCAAGAGGAAAATACGATGTAGTACTTGGTGATGTTATGTTCATTATATCATTGTTTAGGGTGTAATTGCTCGGACTATGATTTTTCTTAAGTTGGGAGTTAGAATTTTTAGGCTAGGCTAGTCTTGGATAAAATTTGAGTGAGGTATGTTTTAGGGTAATTCAAAAATCTATTGGGTAGATATAATAAAGTTTAGCTTGATTTTATATTAGTTCAGACGACAAGAAATCTGTAGAGCTTTTCAGAATCAAATTTGGATAATTAGAACACCTAGTATCGATCTTAACGTAAAAGGATTAGTTCAGGATGTCTTGAATTTAAGATGTGTTGTGAAAGGGGGAGGGGTGAAAAAAGACCCGAAATTAAAAATTTATGCTATAGTGAGATCAATTTCTCTATAGCAACATAACGACCTATGTCGCTAGAGCAGGGTAAATTGTTGTTTAATCAAATTTTTTTCCTCAAAACATTTCATTATTTTAAAAACTCACTTTTGGGGAAGGGAAAGGGCAATTTGGGGTAATCTAGTGGATAAATTATTCGGAACAAATTCTCGCTAGTTTCAGATTTCCGTTAGTTTCATGATTGTTGCAGATAGCGATTCTTCAATAGTTCTCACTCCTCTTACTCATAGTGGAAGTTGTGTCTAGTTTTACTTTTTTTTCTTAGAAGCTCTTATACTTAATTAGTCTAGTTTCTAGGGGTAGTTTATATTTTTGCACTTAATATTTGTAATAAAACAGTTGTAATAAAGGTTGGTTATTTCTATTTAATAAAGACTTTCTCATGTTAGGTTGAACAGGAGGTAAGGGATTCTCCAATCTAGATGGATTAGAGTAAGTTCTTTCACGATCCGGTAATTTGAATCGTAACAGTGACGCTGCTACATTACCTTAGTGTGGCCACTAGAACACCCTTAATCAAAAACATATATTATGTATATGAAGAATTTACGAAGTATATAAGTCAAAAATTATTTTTTATACTTCTATTAAATCATAAACACCCTTAGAAAATTTCTAATTTCACCATGCTTATTTGATACAAATTTTCAACGTATGTATAACTTATATTAATTATATACTCTGTTTGATATTATGCTATATACAATATATGAAAATCAATGATATATTTTATGCATGCATTGGCATGGTTGAAAACACAATTAACCCTCAAAATATTTCCCACATTCTTTCCACCTACACACATGGAACAATTTTTTTTAAAATATCAAATCAAATCATTTGTCTCAGACTTTTTATTCTATAAACCAAACTAAATCAACAAAAATATGGGTTTTCGCTCTCGCATGTTGTCGGATATTTTAATTTTGTTGCGATTTTTTTGGTAAAGTCATCACGAAAATATATATATTTATCTTGTGTTCAAATATTTCTTTAGTCCTAGCAAGATACAACTATTTAAGTTTTTTTTTAAAAAAAAAATATAACACTATATATGAAATGAGTGATGTTAATAAAATATTCAAAGAAATAACGAAATCACATATTAATAAGTCGTAGTAAAAATAATCATAATTATAAAGTATTAAGTCATTCTAAAATAATTTTAATAAGTAATAATTACATTATCAAAGATTAAACAAAAAAATAAAATTAGTTTATGCATTTGTGCAAAACTAAAGAATAGATTTCAATATTATTGTTCTGAGATATGGTGTGCTAAAGAATATGAGTTTGATTCACCTTAATCAAACTACTTGTCTTTAACCTCCTCTTATAAATTTTATTGTATTCAAATGACACTTTTTTGATGCACCATAATAATTGTTCTATTGATAATTTATTCTTCTAGAGTTCGACACTTGATTGCCATAGAAATAATTTTGTATGTGCGAGTAATACACCAACTAAAAAAATTATTAGTGATATGAACTAAAAAATTATTAAAATTATGAATTTTAATAAAAGTTAAATACTTAATAATTTCGACATAAATTTTATAGTTACATTAAAAACTTATTAGTAATTTATAATAATTTATCAAAAATTTAAATTTAAAATTCAAAATTCTTATTCCATCATTATCTCCAATTATCCGCTTTCATTGACCTGCCTCATATAAAAATATCAACACCATTGTTGAATCACATATTTTAAATTAAAAAGTTTTTTTAATCACTTGAAAATTGGTATGGTATATATAAAATGAATTTTAATATATTATATGAGTGATATGTGTTTAAATGAAATGAAATAAACAATAAATCCTCTTTTACTTTAACAAATTTAAGTTGGAAATTTTTATTTCAAACTAAATATGATGTAGTAAAAAAAATTTTAAACACATACGGCAAAATCATGGAAAGGCTCATGCAAAAAAAAATAAAGTTAAATAAGATGAAAGTTTTATTTTTAAAATACACACGATATAATCATAAAAATGCGCACACACAAAAAAATTAAGCTAAACAAGATGAAAGTTTTATTTTTAAGAATAAATATTTAAAGCTTGAAAAGAAGTTATATAAAAAAGAGTTAAATAAGATGGAGGGTATTTTTGTAATCACTTAATTCATTCTTAGAAATTATACCATAAATATTACTTTTAATACAACAAACCAAACACTCAATAAAAAATAATCTCAGTATAACTTATCCCGTCATAACTTGTTTCCAAATCAAACGACTCCTTAAGTAGTTTAATTTATTACACTATATTATTGTTTTACTAGACAGATTACTAATTACCCCTGCTTGTCACTAAAAATACATGTAACTGTCTAATAAGTAACTGTCAGAAATACCCTTCAACAATTGAAATTGGCTCAAGAATACCCTTCGTTTATGTATTGGGCAAAAAATACCCCTCTATCCACCTTTGTGGATCAAATATACCCTCACAATTAACAAAATTATTTTAAACCATAATTAGAAATTCTATTAAACACGTGACAACTTTTTATTGGTTGTAAATTAAATTAATTAAAATACTAAATTAAATTATTTTTTTTTTCATCTGAACATAGGAAATCAGTATAGGTTACAAATATCATTAGTTCATTTGAACTATCATGCATGAAAGTATGTCTATCACTTTCTTCAAAGTAGATGGTACTGTATCGTCATTTCTCTATAAAATAAAGACCTTTTCATGCAGGGTTAAGTTAATGTTCCGATGGAATTCGTTCAATTTGAAATAGCTCTCCCTGCATTGTAGCTTCATATGTACCAACCCATAAGTAGCCATCTCAGTAGAAAACAGAAGCCGCAGCAAATAGCCCATGACACAAACATTTACTACTCTTGGCAATCTATCAAGATAAGAACGTGTACATACATAGTTATGCACATGAACACGAAGTCGAAAAAGGGAGGGAAATAAACGTAGTTCATGAGCTCAACGATTGAGAATGCCACGATCAGTGATATTGTTGTCATAACCTATGTTGCTCGGACTCTTCAAAAATATTATCGGGTGCATGTCAGATAGTGCATTTTTGAAGAATCTGACATGGGTACATCAATATTTTTGAAGAGTCCAATCAACTTAGGTCATAACTGCGTTGACTAGCTAGAAATATATCAACATCTTTGTGATTTAAGGATAGTCGTTTGATGTAACAGGCACTGACTGCAGACTAGACGAGAAAGCAACTGAATGCCCCTAACAGTTTAGATGAGAGATAGAGAAAATGTTATTTACCTGAAAGGCTAGTAGCGCGACACAAAGAGATTGTTCCGGCATTTTGCCCAATTGCCTTAAGAAAAAGTTCACTAGCATCCCATCATTTGTTTCGGTTAATAAGCCGGTCTAAGGATCAAACCTGAAAGGATACACAAGATTCGTTAGTCTAGACACAAACAGGAATTCCAAACATGAGCTGATTCAATTAGACAACTTACTTGGGGAGCCGATGCCTTGGACAAGGTATAATACTGGCAAGCTGAAAGGAATTCAAGGGAGTTGAAAGTATGTAGAAATCCAAAATTAATTTAAAAAAATCCAATATTTTGCAAGATGAATTGCACAGAGAGAGAGAAAGAGAGAGAACCTGAGGTAGGGTGTTCAGAACTTGCGGCAAAAAGAATATAAGCAGCGTCTCACTGAAAGGAAATAGACAAAACTAGACACATTAGTTTGAAGTTTCAGATGAAAAAAATTCGAATT